>NW_025766108.1:0-66725 GCF_003918875.1 Haliotis rubra | reverse complement strand
CGGTAAGCAAAAATGCAACATTAAAATAAACAGACGGTTACAGCCTTGAGTGAATGCAACCAAATTAAATGATGTACTAACAGTTTACCGATACGAAAAGGATAAATTAGTACTGGCGCATAGTCCAGCACACTCAGCAACCACCGGTATATCGTCCGCTCAAAACAAAGTAATTTAGTTGTCAATATCGCTAATCAATCAATCCTTTCGATGATTCAGTTTTTACTGGAGAATACGATCGAATGGCGACAACGGTTTAATATTAAACACCAGCCTTTCGACATCTCCGTTGCGTAAGATAATTAATTATCCGTTACGGTCGAATCTCTTCGATCGACGTTTGTCGCCGAATATTTACCATCATAGCGTCAACGGGAAGCAGTCGGCATATGTTAACACTAATCATACCGAATAACGATCATCGAATGACGACGAATCAACACGCGCAGTTTCCATACCACTAACATCGTCAACAGCGAGCATCGCCGCATGCACGCAGTGCCTATAATTTTGAGCATTTTCATTATTTATCACGACAATGACGAGGCAAAACGACACGGGATCATCTGATCAATCATCATACAAATAGGGTCTAACGATCAATCAATCATCAGAAGCGTCTGATAACCGAAGCGTGCTATATTATCAAAATAACGTCAGTAGATTTATTATAGCTTTCATTTTCACTTTTCGATTTCAGGTTTATACAGTTCAAACAAGATATTTACCCCGTGATGACTCCGCATCGGTACCGCTTTCCTCATGACGTTCATTATAATTTTCGATTGCCGCCAGCCGAGGGCGAGATCAGTATCGTTGCGTCGATTTCCAGTCAATACAACGAGAAAGTTTTAATGACGCGCTATAACGACGCCAGTTAAAAGACGGCGTATTTATTCCCCAGACCTTAAGAAAGACGAAGAAATTGACGGCAACCCAGAAAATCTGTTCATTATCACCGACATCTCTTTCAAAATATTGATCGTCAAAATTCAATCTATTATACCAGTAGACATAAAAATGTTTATCGGTATTGAAGTTCATCTTTCGGCCGCAACATGTCTAAACGTTGACCAGACAATTAACGCCAGTTATATTATGAATGCCGTTCGTTTTCGTAATGCAGCTACTGCCGTTCAATCGGTTAAAACAAAATATCATCGCATTTGAATAAAGAAAAGTTTATTAAACGTCATTTATCCGAGCTAATCTGGTTGGCGAGCATGACCGTTGATTGCCTTTCAGCAGATTTTGATTTACCGTTGAAACTGGAAACGCGCAAGCTTCAGAACGCGTTAGCGGAAGCGTTTAAACAAACTGGAGACTGATCTGATAATAATGCCATGTTGCGTATGAGAATTCAAAGTTTTCTAAACCCCGAAAATACCTTGAATCGCAGACGAGCAATACGCAGCCAGTTGTGATTAATAATACAACAAAGATGGCGTAATTGAACGCAAATTCCAGAACATGTCCTCATCAATACGGATGTTCGTAGAAGACGAATTTATAACACTACTACGTAAACCCAGATATGAGACTCACTTCGTACCGTATTCCAGCGCATATAGAATTTCTCAACCGCATTTTACGTTTGCCTGAACATCTTCGTAGGTTTCAGTCAATGAAATTGCTACGAACCGCAACGTCAGGGATTATTCGTCTGATAATAACCGACATTGAAGATGCGGTGGTGCAGCGCCGAAGTCACCGTGCATCATCGCTATCCAGACCGCATTTAGCACTGGCGATCGAACGAAGACAGAATCGCAGTTCAATCGTTCATCTCCGTTCGCTGTACATCTTCCCTCATCATCACATTTCCGGGTTAAAAACCACCTGGGACGAAATGGCGAACAACGACAGCCGACCACTGCTTCCGACGTCGTTCAATAGAAACGTGATCACGAACCACGTCAATTTGCAGCCCAGTTCGAACGTTACTGAATGATGACGACACACGAAGTTGCGTCGGTTGTTCTTCGCTAATGCCTTCGTCTGGCCTTCGACGGTTCAAAGTTCAATCCGGTATTGTCGAGTTAGTACCGGAACGTCGTAGTCGATTTATTATACGCAATCGACGTTTCAAAGAGCATCATCGATAGACCATAAACAGAGCAAAACCTTGTAAAGAACACGTTTCACCGATATTGCCGCTGAGAAATCGTTATCGCTCTTTCGGGAGTATATGGTATTTCACGTCATATCATACCCTTTATTAACATGTCATCTGTTTCCTTTATCCATAATAACTCGTATCGTATTGCCCCGATTACCGGTTGATGTATAAATGGGCGCAAGTATTATTACGCAAATCGTATTATAAACCGGTATGCATAGCGGTCTCGACATTTGCTATTGGTGGCCGACGTTACACTCTAAAACCTTTGCTTCAGCATGGTCAATATATTACACGATAGTCACCATTATCACCACCGGCGCATAGTCAGTTTCTTGTAAAACAAACGTTTTTTAGGTGCCGCATGAAGAGGGCCTACCTAACGTACCAAATGAGCAACACCGCATCAGCGTTGCTTCAACTAGTAGATGGAAAGAAACAGTACAACCGATATTCAGCATAACTGAGTATAAAGAGAGACTGGCTCAGCGGAAGCATATTGTCTAAACTTCAATTAATTAACGCATTTTTCGACAATAACTTCACCGAATAATAGACCGAACAAATGGAAGCCGATCCTAAAACACGCTCATTCCGGTTCCGATAACACTGTGTTAGTCGTTCTACGCAAGAAGCGGGAAATTAAAATATACGTCGATTTATTCGTGCCGATTTCTGATCGTTTACGTTATCAAAGCGCCTAACGGCGTCACTTATTGGCGCGCCGGTTTCATTTTCGTCAGTCGGTCTTGAATCTAAATCGGTATAGAAGAGACGAAAGACGTTTCGTCCAGAAAATCCAGTATGCTTCTTATCTGAAAACAAATATATTTTCCCCGTATTCAAGGCTTTCTCATCATTCAACAATAAAATATACGTGTTAAGTCATCAATTCACAGAAGTAATACATAGGAATGATGATTTTGCTTCAGAGTCGCGCGCACTTTAAAATCACACCAACATTTGGCATTAATTATGAAAGAGCGATGCTATTAACCAGTCATTCGATAGACCGAAATCTCCTTACCGATTATTCCGAAGAACTAAGCATTGAATGATTGCAGTCTTCGTTTGGCGCAAACAGGTGGTTATTACGCATGATCGGAGTTGGCGGAAAGAAGAAGCGCATAAAACCGTAACTGGAAGATCGTAGTATGATGTTCTCATCAGAAGTCGAGTCACGACAGTCCAAAGCACCTGTCACGATCATTATCAATGTTGCACAGATATTTTCGCTTCGTTCATTTTCGGACGATCAAATGACGAGCAGCGTTTTTCTTCAAGATGAATCTTTCTCCAATGGGGATGAGACAGTACACGATCGCCCACATCGAATAAATCCGTTACGCAATGCCAACATCTACGCCGACTCGACAGCCGCATCGCGGAAGTTAGCACCTTCTTCCCCGGCCTTCCACCGCTCGATCAACCCGATTGAACTGCAACAGTCGTTCTGTTAACGCATTGACGACAACAATACCATGTTCGTAAGTTATCGATGGCGTAATATCTTCACGTTTATCATTTCCTTATTTTGCTCTTCTGCGTTTCTTCGTTATGTTTGTTACCGCTATCATTATATTATTAAAGTGACGTAGTATAATAATCATGGAAAGCCTACCAAGGTAACGACCAAGAATTACACCAAAGAGTTTTATTGATAATGAAACAGCGAACGCACAGTACAAGAAAAACCAATGTATTAAACGCATTGAAGCGCCACAAGTTCCATCGCTTCGAACACAGGATCACTCCAGATCGCCAGTAATACCTGCGCGAAAACATTACGCCAACGAATGCGGGTTTCATCAAACCAATCTGAAACAGATCGCATACCGGGTTAGCCTCAGATCATACGCATAGCGTCGTTCATCACCACATGGTTGCAACAATACAATCAAAACTATTGTTTATCATCAGCAAATAGGGGAGACGTTTCACTTTGACCTCAAAAGTATAAACTTCACGACGAGTATTGGTTTACAGTACGCTGATTCAATGCAGAACAGTAAGATGTGAAGATGGTTCCCCTGTTTCAGATGACCAGAATCACGATTGTTTGCCGTGAGCAGCGGGATGGAACATTGGCGCCTTCACCACGCAGACCAATACATACGGAATACGCAACCAAAACAAATCAGCGATCGTCGTTAAGCCGTAATACTGATCGGCGAAGACGCCAGCGCTCAGCGAATGAATAGACACGCCGCCGGTGAACTCAATACATGACGAAGCTGGCGTTGTTGTACCTTCGTGTCGTTAGTTCCGAAGATTGTTATGATAAGGAGATATCAAATCAAGAAAGCACAAAGAGGCACCGTTTTCATTTCACAACTTTGGCGATGTACCGGTCTAGTTCGATTAGTGTTCTGGACGAATTATTGAATGGAACATGCGTGCCCGTTCCGTCATGCACAGTCCCGTCAGAGACGGCGAAAAAGCGATAGCCGCTGCCGTGCCAGCCGATGATGATGATGATGATGATGATCACGACGACTACGATTGCACATGTCGCAGTTTAAATATTTTAAACTATCTCTAAACCGATGAATGAAACTAACAAATGGATCAAAAGAAATATGGTATCAACGATTTATTCTGTACCAGTTTCACAAATTATAGGGCAAGCAGTAATAGCAGGTGCAAAATAGAGATGGCGTGTTCAGTTCGCAGCAGTGGTGACAGCAACAAAACAATGGTCGGTACTAGTTCGCGCCAAAATATGGCCCAGCTTCAAAATAGTTCCCGACAGAGTGTTCAGGTAAAGAAGGACGTTTATCGAGTCACGATGCAGATAGTTCCGCACCTTCATACGAACGTTTTCGAACTTTCAATAAATTCTATACTGGAACTATATTCAGTTCTCATCATCAAGATTGAATATACAATGTCCGAACACACCATATCAGTTCGTACGCTTCAGTATTTCAGTAATCGTTTTCAATTACGATACCAGGGATTTCACCGCGAAGCCTTCAACGATTGTATCGTTAGAGGTGACAACGGGATCGAAAGCGGTTCGACTGCTCGATTGATCGTCATTCGCCGGTTCGTTGCGACGATCGATGTCGTTGATCATCGATTGTTCGGTTCAGACCGATTATTTACAGAACAAGTTCGAATAAAGCAGACGCAGGCGTAACCAACCGCCTTTTGGGATTCTACGACAAAGTATCAGTATTTATACGATGACAGACGTTTATCAGAAACGCATTATAATTAACCGTTATTTTGAACATCGCAGATTTATCGACGAAATGGTTTCATCCGTTCAACCGAAAGTTGTTTGAGTGTTCAATACGGTGGTTATGCCGGTTCGTGCATCAATAGCATCCACGGAAACCGGCATCGAACTAACAAGTTCAGTTGCGTCGTTCATCGCGTTCACTCCAGCGAGCCGTCAGCAGTTCGGGCCATATTGTCCGAAGATCCGATTGTTCGATCGGGTCCGCTGAGTCAGGAAACGATGTTGTAGTACCCGATGAAATTAGTACGTCGCGTGGGGCTCGGTGATTAACTTCCGTTGACTATGCATTGAAAGGAGGGTGGCCGTTCGTTGCCGTCAGGTTAATTCCCGATCATCACCGTCATTCTTCAGCAGCAGATCATCAGCGAACATTGTTCAACCAATTGGGGACGTCGGCGAAATTGACGATCGTCTGCACACCGGTACCATCGCTATTGTTAATAATCGTGATTCATCACGAACCAATTTACCACACCGGTAGAACGTCGACCATTGAATCATCGATTAAATTGTTCAAGAATGTTCCGGCCTTTCATTGGTCGTCGGGTTGTTCGATGAAACAGGCGATGCAATTCGATGATTGAAAGTCGCAGATCGTCCATCGCCGAGGGTTCCAGAAGCCGTAAACGGTGCTTTGTTGAACATTCATGTTCATACCGGACGTTGAGACGTAATAGTCGTCAATGCAGCGATATAGCCGAGTGGTGATTTCAGTGTTCGTCAATCAATAGTAGTGAACAGCCGTCTTTCGGTTCGGTTCACTTCCGGTCAGGGATAATCGGTATTCTACGCACGATGATGCCGGAAAGCGCATTAAGATGACGTCAATTCCGCCGATGGTGACGCCAAAGATGAAAGCGGACGCGACATCCTCGCGATCCGTGACCGCGAAGCGAAGCGCAAGACGCCTCTCATTTACGAACTTAATCTGTTTTTTAATCTTATCTTTAACGGCGAAATGTTTATATGGAAATGATGAGGAGCGAGTGGTGATGGCGGTTAGACAAGTGCGCGCAATAAAGTTCACTACCGACGCAATTCTCCAACCTATGCGCGTCCCGAAAGGCCGCTGGTATAAGTGGGCGAGAGATCGCGGTATCTGTAGTGATGACCGTGCCGCGGAATGTCCGATGGGTTCGACGAAATTGAAGTAGAGAGTTTATTGGAACTATGAGAACCCGTGTCATGGAGGGTATTGCAAATGTTGGTTTCCTTCATCGTTTCATCAGACTTCGTCGGTAGGCGCCGACCAGCCAGAGCAGTTCATACTTATGGTCCTTCTGACCAGTAAACAGGATGGTGGGGACAGAAGGACTGTTTTTCCAATAGTCAGCAGGTGCGCTGAGTCGTGCTTCGTTGTTAATCCTGGTTTCTTAACGCAGACACTGCAAAGAATCTTTTCGGGATCAGCATTAACCGTGGTCATCCGTTTCGACAGCACGGAAGGAAGTGAGGATCGCAGACGTTCCAGCTTCATCGATGAGAAAGCCGGAAACCGACCATATAATAAGATCTTCGACGCACTGGTTCGCACCGAAACCGGCTCAACAAAGGCGACGTCACGGGGTATCAGAGCACCGTTACGCCAGATCAAATTCCAGACGTTCATAAGACGCGACCGTTATATCGTTCATCAGCCTCAACCACGTCGTTCGTCGATGAATTAAATGAAATATTTAACTTCGAATATTCGCCCGACGACGACCAACCGAAGAAATTCGACTGGAAATTCAGCGCCAACCGAAAGTCAATCCAGCTTGAAGCCGCAGCGTCAACAAGCCCGATGTCGTTCTTTCAGAGCACAGTTTGACGGCAGTTACAGATTCGAGACGATGGGTATTGCGACGGTGATCGCGTAGATATCTGAACACCAGCCCGATCAGACACTGAATTATTTCAGCCGTTATTGACCATCATGGCACCAAAGCGGAAAAAGTTACGAACAAAAGTAAACCGACGACCATATCGATTATCATTTTCATCGCATGGAGATTCCATCGTCCACGATCGTCAACAAGAATTATGACGTTTCACCGGCGTTCCGTCGCGTCAAAGTTCATCTAACAAACCCCGATTTCGCATCGAATGGATCGCCGAATGGCTTATTTACATAACGCGATCTAACGAATCGCCGCTATTGTTCAAATCAAAGATACCGGCAGTTCATATGTTCGTCAACGCTTCATGCCTTACTGACTAATAAAGATGTATTGAATTCCACCCCGCCATAGCCAACTGGTCAAATATCCTTCAATTTGTCATCATCATCATTACGATAAATGTTACCTTCCACGACAGCTACCGTGAACCCCAGATCAGGTTGCATCATGCTGTATCACGAGAATAGTTAATGAAAAGTCAATGTCTGATTTCGTATTGTGAACGGTCGAAAGAGCCAGCTTTAACGGCATCGACCCGCTCCATCTCCAGTTATCGCTTCCACCGATTCATTAATAAACAACGAGAAAATACGGTCAATCAGCGTGACGAATCGCACCGTAAGATTCGCAAAGAACCCTGAAACCAACATCAGTCGTCATCAACACGAACAGGCAATGAAGACGGTGAAAAATGGATGAAATATCAAAGAACGGCATGTCAGTTCATGACTTTGAATGTACCAATCTCAGGTGGCGCATTCAGATGCGGAAATGACTAGCTCGAACAAGTTGCGCTTGTCATCCGGCTGAAGCGAGGAGAAGGGCCTGTCGTATCGTTATCTGGTTTAATCTCGAAGCGATTACGGGCTTAATTGCCGATGCCGAATGTCGCGATGAATATTTCGTCGGTATCGTGCGCATTCCCAGCGAATTGATCCAACGAACGAACGCGACCTTCGGTTTAAAGCAAACCAGCCCAGGTTGCATGTCATCGTTTGAAATGTCATCCTGTTCCACCGCGGCATACCGTCAGCGACAATATCTTCGAAGTTCATCCAACAGCGCCGGAATGGCGGAGAGTGTTTGATCGCGCCGATGCATATTTAACGCCGAAGAAGATTATCGCGTACCCACCATTGCCGTTTTCGGCATGGATGTATCGCCGTTAAAGATCGTCGATGAAATCATGCTAGCTGGCACAAAGCCCTCTGGGGACGATGTCATCATAACATGTAAATGACCGCCGTTAATGCCGACTCGAATGATCAGCGGCGTTCCTCTGTAACGATTTTCGAAACGTCGCGAAGACTGGTCACCCGATGACCACGTAGCGTATATTAAAACCGACCATCAGATCCAGATGCCGTCGCACAACAAACCGTGTTCACGAAGTCAAAGAATACGAAGAACAATGAATCGCCGCCCGCCATCCGCAGCAACTTTGCCCGATCCAGCGTCGCGCCCACACTCACCCATCTTCATTCCGTTCTTCCTTACGTACGTGTACAGTTGTTGCCGCTCAAGTCTTCATCGGTTACGGATCGCGTTTCCGCGCAAGAAGTGACCAGTACGTTGAAAGACCAGCAAAGCCAATATCTGGTTTCGCACCACCACTTAGCGACCGACCAGCGAAAGGTGAACAATTTCTTCAGTTATCACAAAGAGGTCAATGGATACCGAAGCCGTTCAGACGCTACAACGAGATACAGCAAAGAGTCACCTGGTCCCGTCATTATCAGTTCGAACAATACGTTTGGTTAACGTTAAGTTTGCCAAGACGGAATATAACAGTTCTCGAGAAGTCGAGACGCCGTGTAAGAAAGATAATAACATCATCAATGAAGACCATTCGTGTCATCATGACCACCGTTAACGGTTATTGTAGCCTGGCGACAGCCAGCCCGCCCGCCGTATTTTATTTGCAACGTTGGATCGCCGCGTTCCTTCTGACAGCAGACAGCATCATCTGTTATCATCGCCCACGAAGCAGAATCCGCCACCGGGGAAGACAACCGGGGAGGGGCAACAGCATTCAAACCTTGTTCGCAGGACCAAGAATGGCCAGCGAAGTCGTCCTTCACCCGCAGGTAAGAGTCAGCAGCGTCCCGACGAACACAGCGAAAGCCGTGCTAATGTCCGTTTTCGAGCCAGCATGAAGGTCCGCCCGTCAACACGAAACTCGTACTCATCGCATCACGCGAGGACTGCCGCTAACGCGTTGCCAGCCAGATCACCACCAGTACTCCGTCGCCAGTTCACACAAATGCGTTACCCACTCAAACTCAGGAAATCCTCTTCATGGTTGGCAAAGAGCGACCATCCTCCTTACGGACTTTGACGTAAGACATGCTCGATGTGGCCGATGTTTAACCCATGTGCGTGATTGTTCGTTCATTTCCAGTTCCCATCACCGTCGCCCGTGATTGCATTACCTGTAAAGCGTCGTCTCTTCAGTCAAAACCCGTGGACCAACCCCGGGGCTGTACCCTCAAAATGACTGACTCGGTGGAGTCACGTCATAGCCTACTGGGTACGTTCGCGAGAGAAGGAGAGAGTAGCGCAGGAAAGCGCCGGGCTCATAACCGAATTCGCGAATGAAATCATCTTCCGCTTCCGTATTCTTTTCTTTCTAGTCATCACCCCATGACAACATCAATATCTCGCGTTCATATATAAAGAAGATGCTCGTCGTGATACAGATTCTGTTGTTCAAAAAGAGAAGGATAATCAACGAGCGATCCTGAAGAAGAACTACGTCGCTATCGCCGCACGACAAACCGATGATGTTTGAAACCGATCATCATCGAAAATCTTCGACCTTCTTATCGCGTCGGTATATTCGTTACGCCGACGCGGACCCCGTTACCCTTCGCAAAGTTGAGAATGTGAGAAACAGTCATGACCGGGTTCAAGACTAACGACGGCGTTTTGTCGCGCGACAACACGTTCAGCAACTACATCTTTTGGACGTCAGTGTCGAACAGTGTTATACGCTCTAAGCCGTAATTTGGGAGAGTCACAGGCGACGCCGCCTTCGCGAATGTTCAGCAACATGTGCAGCGTTTTGACGAGTGTAACGCTCCGTCAGTGATCAAGGTAACACGCTGAATTTCATAATCAGCGACTTCGAAACAGGACGACCGTCCACCAAATGCTACGAGATGGGGAATGTATCGACATGACGAAGCCCCGACACGGTCGAAAGAAAAAGCGTCGATGCATTCGCATCATTGTTGCAGTGACGTCTTCAACTACGCACGAGCCACGACCAATTACGTAGCAAACCGACGTCGTCCACGCACGACCACGACGTCAACTACGTATCAGTATCTCTATAAAGATTTCCGACCAGTATCGTCATCATGGCCAATTAATGCCAAAAGTTTGTACAGCACACGCATTTGAGTTATATCTTTATAACAAAGCCTTCGGTAGCAGCGTAAAGAGGCCACCAGAAATTAACATAATCGCGACGTCATTTCGAAGACGCTACGCTGTTGGTGCCGCCTATAAAACGAGATTTGTCGAGCGGTCATCGTTGTATCAGTTCAGTCGCCACGTTAACTATCAAGAGGGCAGATGGTCATCAACAGACCAAAAGCCAGTTATATACATCACAAGTCGTCGCCTATCATCCGAAGCCGGCAGATTCGAAAGAGAAATCGACCGGTATGGACGTTTTAGAAGTTGATCATGAAGACGACACCGGAGTATCACCGTTATCACTTCGTTCTTTCTTCGACAGCGCCAACAACTTCAGCCGCTGACCATCGCATCACGATGCGCATGCCAAGGAAAATGCAGGGGATCAAATTAATATCGTACCGTTGAAAACGGACGTTCATACTACGATCATTGTAAAGCCGTACAGAAAGCCGTTGACAATTCACCACCAGTTAGCGATTCGATATGTCAATCTCAACGATTCAGAGGCGATTACGCGCCGTCACCTCTAAAAGAATTTCGTCAGTTATTCTCCAAAGAAGAAGAACACCTCATTCACCGCCGACTCAAAGAAACAGAAGAAATATGATGCCCCCACCACCAAGAATCAAGAGTTGCAGACCGAAGAAATGCCGAGATTAGGGAGAAATGAGAAGGGTCATGATCAGTTCCCGTTAGCTCAAGATCCTCTCCACATCTCCAGCACTTTGTATGATACCGATGGTTGCTCATGGAAAGAGTACAGGCTCCAGAGACTATCTCCAGTGGCCTTAGGGATCGGCGATTTACCAGCGACGGCTCCAGACAGATTTTATCATCCCATGTTTAACGATGAAAACACATCCCGATTAAACGGATTTTATCGGGTACCGACCGCATCCCAGACTCGAATCGGTGGTGATGATTATCTGTTGGGTACAACCAGTTAACGCATCATTACAGCCGATTCAAAGCAACATGTTGATGTCGTTCCCCATCGCCGTGAATTCGGTTGTGTCTTCATATCAGGATTGCACCAGGTGAAGACGTCAGACATCAGACAGCACCAACAGTCATCTTCATCGACGCCATCATCCTTTCAACAGACTTTACAGGTAAACATCGTTTCATGGAACATGTAGCCAACGCCAGGGTATAATTCACGCATGAGACTTCGGGCATCGAGGTTAGGACACCCCCGACGTTTGTGCAAAACCGATGGGGAAGCCGCACCACCAAGTTCAGTGTCGAAGATTGCCGATCATCGAATTGTCAGCTATCATCAGCCGTTAGGTGAAGAAGCCTGGTCTCGCTATTGTTTCAATACATCATCGCTATCGACGCCCGCAGCGACGTTTTTCATCGCCCCATCGACCATTAACGTACCACCATTACGGTGCCGTTTACCGAGAACCGGCAATTAACAGACAAATCTTTCCAGACAGACGCGCTTCCTTCCAGGATGCAAACATTCTGTTTGCTTCGACTGGAGTTAAAACGTCCTCATTCACCAATACCCTTTACACTTTCAGTCGCGATAGTCGTGAGATTTATCGTTCGTTTCTCCACGCAGTCAAGGACTCCAGACGACGGAACAGACTCCAGTTCCATCGATCCACCTAACAACATCGTCGGCAATCTGGCCGCACGAAAAGTGTTCCAGTGTTCTTCCTCGCTCTTCCTCCAAACAAAAGACGTTCTGCCGTACCACACCACGAACACGCTGTTCCTCGTCAAACACGCATCGCCTTCCTTCACCATGACGACATCAGCGTCAATACGCAAACGCAACACTAAAGGGAATAGCATCGCTATAGTCAAATCGAACAAATCTATCTCTTCGGCAGAGAGCATGGTGCCAACAAAGCGATCATCGTCGCCGCAATGGTCGAAATTGGCAGCAGGACGCAGCTCTTTGAAGACGTTAGCACAAGCATCTGAAGGTTGAAACAGACGCGTTTATCAGTTATCAACCCACTGCTTCCATGGATGAACGCCGACTTCATCGATGAAACGCAGTGAAGCGGTACGTTGGCCGGCAGCCGACCGCATCTGCCGAACCTGGTCGTTCCGTTTCCGCCAGAACACGCGTTTCAAGCAATCTCGCCGCCGCGAAGCCGTTCAATCATTAAAGAACAAGAAGAAGAAGAAGAAGAAAAGCGTCATCATTCTTCAACCAGGCGTGACCGACGGTTACGAAGTCAAAAGAAGAAGAAGACACAGCAGCTCAAACAGCCGTCATCGCTCTTCACCTTCATCGTTCAATCCAAAAACAGCCGCAGGACTACGACCGAAACATAGCCAGCACGTTATTAGCGCCAAAACAGTGTAATTTCGTTATCATCAAAGCCACGCTATTGCCATTTTGAACAGGTTCTCATCGCACCAGTCATCTTCGGTATCGCGTGGTGACTGGCGGAGGCAACATTCATGACAGCAACGTCAACGCCGCCACACGCTGAAAGTTAGGTGCCTGAAGAAACGTCAACTGGCCGCCAACAGAAGAGATTAAATCTTCTGTTCCGCCTGGCAGTCGGTGGTGCGGGTCTCGGTGCCTGTTGGGTAGATGATCCGCGAAAGATCCTTCCATAGTCGAGACGCATTCAGTTACCGTTCAACATCAAGATTTAGCATTTATCGGAAGAGGTTGCGATGGATCCAGAAGAGGTATAAACGTCAATGGTATTGCTCGTTCAACCTCGTTGAACACCAGCAACACGCCACGAGCTATGATACCGCCCGCGATTATCGTTCGGTTGCTGGTGTATAACACCTGTTGCAACACACCTGGCGCCATCGTCGCCGTCAAACCTTAGTCATTCTGGCTCCAGACCGGCACGGTGACGGGCGGTCAGCCGATTCATCGCAGTACAGTTTGGTTTACGAGCCGTATCGATGTTCAGTTCCTTAGTGAAGTCTGACGGCCGACGTATATCGATGAAGCCATTTCAGCCTTCACTTATGATAACGGGTTACCGGAATGAATGCAACGGCCTTCAAACGTCAGGCCAGTTACGGCTCGAGTCATTATCCGATTTGCACGAGACGGGTCGAATTGTAATATTTGGGACGCCATTACGGGATTCATCACGATTTTCTCCAGCCAACGAATTAGTTCTTCATCGGGCTGTACCAGCAACGTACCATGACCGATAAGTTGGTTCCGATGAGGCAGTCATTCACCAGTCGACACCCCCTCGCGAGTCGACTTCTCCACCACTGACTGCTTATACCGTGACCAGTCCTTCGGAACCTCTTGTTGCAGACACTTTATTGTGGAGGGTGACGTTCAAGAGAACAACATTGCTAAAGACATCGTCGCTGGACATGCAGCTCAATTACTATTACGAGGGAGGCGGCTTCGCCACGCCAAATCTACAGCCCGCCGGGTGCTCTGGGACCGTAATAGGTGGGTGGTTTCACCGTGGTCCGGGCTAAGGAGACTCCATGATGACATGCTTGGCTGATGTTGTTGTTAGTTCTCTTGACGTCTCATGATTTATCATTCGTCGTTGACATCACCCTCTTCGCTCCCTATTATTAAAGTGATCCACCTCGACGCACCTGGCTGAGAGGGGAGGATAAATCTCTCGCAGCTTTCTTCTTCAGGGTTCCAGAGGAAGGTTGGATGCGGGTGGGTCAAACACGTTAACAGGCGGAGAGTGTGACGCTTCACGGGGTGTCAGGAGGCTGGGTGGATGACCCTTGCTTTTCACCATCCAGGGGACCAACGTAGAGGGCCACCAATCAGCCCATGGGGTACGTTACCGGAAGCCAGATACCGGACCCAGAATATTCCAACCCCCGTGGAGGGCCTAATTTGGCACGCAAGAGCAACAAGATCATTGATTACATCCACCATGTATCCTGGTAATGGGTTCCCCTTCCACCACGAATTGACCTGGCCTCTCATTCCAAACTCCAAGCCGGGATGAGTGACGAATACGGGCCATCAACCGCCTGGCCTTGGCCTGTAAAGGTTTTGGGGAACCGTTTGTATTGACTTCATTCAGAATGGCTCTCACATCATCGGGTTCTTGGAAACAAAAAAGAACAAACAAAACCATGAGCCACTGCTTCATTTGACTGGCTTCGCGGACTCTTCTTAGGAAGGCTTTACCTCACGCTGGGACATGCAGATACACGACTCAGCAAGTCAACTGCATTCATGGGGGTGAGGAGATCCAGCCCTGGGGATGTCCGTCCTGGGGTGTCCGTCCTGGGGTGCCCCGGCCCTGGGGGGTGCGTTCGCCCTAGGGTGCCAGCTGCTTTCTAAAGGTTTGACCGCTGGCTCGATCTTGAAACGCCAAGGTGTGTTGCAACAAGCAGGTATACTGCTGTTCTCGGTCCCTAAAGGAACCGTGTCATCACGGACCAGGGTGGGTCCATATCGTGAAGCTTGTGCACACGTTTCTGTTCCAACAGGTTGGACTTGAGCAAATGCCGTTGGACGTTTCTTCTTCTTGCAGAGACTTTGCCATACCCTTTCTGGGACCATCACCATCTTCCGTGCATGCTTCATCTTGGTGGTAGGACGGTGCAGATGCAACTAACCCCCAATCTAGGATGCGCCCCTCCCCATTTATGATCTTCCTTGAGGATCTCCTTGAGGATCTTCCTTGAGGATCATCTACCCAACAGGCCAGACACCAAGGGACTCCACCACCGATGCCAAGGCAGACAAGAGACCTAATCCTCTTCCTTTCTGTTGTAATAGTTGACGTTTCTTGGACACAGGCACCTTCTTTTCATCAACGATGCATCAGTGACCCATGCTTTTTGTAAACGTTGACGTTGCTGTGTTGTCATCATAGGAATGTTGCCTCCATACAAATTCACCACACGCATTCACAGATGGCTTGAATCAGTTCCGATGGGGCCTGTTTCAAAATAGCCTGTCGCGATGGCTGGTGTCGCAGAAGGACTACACTACGACAGAGCCAGCTTCTTTGTGACGCTTTAAACGCGCCGACATGATGATGGTGTCGTCCCTGCAGCTGTTACCGCTGAACTGACCAGGATGGGGTGGGAGGCCTCTATTTATGGTAATGTCGCTGGAGGGAGTGGGGGTAATGCTGCTGTGGTCTTTCTTTCTTCTTTGACTTCGTAACACCATCCGGTCAAGGCTGCACCTGGGGTTGAGGGTGAAGTGACCTTTCTTCTTCTTCTTCTTCTTGTTCTCTTGTCGGTGGGTGACTTGCGACGCCCGGGGGGTTGCTTAGGGGCACGGCGGCGGGGGCGAGGTGCTGGAGGGCTTCTGCTGTTTTTCCTGTAGGTGGACAGCCAGTTCAGCAAGATACGGGTCAACACACCAGCCAACGTACCACTTCCACTGCGTTTCATCAGGTAAGTCAGGCTGTTCATCCATAGGTAGTCGTGGATTCGCTAATCTTGGTCAGCACGTCTTGGTGCCTCAACAGCCAGGTCTTGTGCTGCGTCTTCAAAGGAACACGTCCTGCTCGCAGATTTCTCACGGCAATGACAAACCATTGCAACAACCGATGACGTCCTTTGACAGCCATGCTCTCTGCCGAAGGGAGTCGTTTGTTCACGATGATGGGTTTGACTTTTCTGCGGGGAGGGCATGCTTCTGTGGCTTCCTGCGTGGGGTGCCCGGGCTGGGGCGCTTTAGCACGTTTGCTTGCCGGTGAGTTTGGTGCTGGTGGCACGCAGGTTGGGTCAAGGGGTTGAAAGGGTTGGACCATGGTGGGAGAGAGGGGAGAATTATGGAAATGAAGGGGGACAGGCCGGAAAAGAAGAAGGGGGAGAGAAGGCACCAGGAGAGGCACGATACGTACTGACAGGGACAAACGTGTTCATGGTGGGTGCTGTGGGGTACAACTGCTTTAAGGAACGTCTTTGTTTGGAGGAGGAGGAAGCAGAGGGAGGAGGAGCACTTAGACTTTCGTACAGCCGTTGCACACCTGACCGATGTTGTTCGGTGGGATCACGACCCAAGGTGGTCAGGAGTGTTTTATGGATCGGTTTAAACAACCCTGTGGCAACAGCACGTTTGCGGGGCTGGGTCTGTTTCCGTCTGTCTCTGGGTCAACTGACCGTAGGGTAGACGATCATCTCTATTTATCACGACTTGGGAATGTAAAGGGTGGTGGGATTACGAAAGAGATGGGACCGTACACGGTGCTCTTTGGCCGTGGTCGGTTTCAAGTCCAGAAACAAATAGGAATAAGGAGCCAAAGTGGCATCCTCATAGGCTTCCCGAAGGAAGGCCGTCTGTCCTGGAAAGATTTGTCTGGCCAAGTGATCCATTTGCGAGGCGTCCCTCGGGTTTTTAAACAGCACCATGTAGTGGGCATTTAAACTAATGGTGCGATGATGAGGCGATGAAGCAAAGAGGTTTTGCGTCAAGTACAACACGGACGTGCCATGATGATGACTTTTCTTGGTAAACCATCGCAGAACTTCTGGGCTTCTTCCTCTTGGTATTGTCGCCCAGCAAATCATCAATGATCAACCAATGGGGCGTAGGCAAACCCTTCTCGGCCTTACCCCAGACCCTGCAGGTAACTGCGTGTTGGCTTCCCCATGGTTTGCACAAACGTCAGGGTATCCCTAACCTCGAAGTAAGAACTTCCAAGTCCTCATGCATGGGTTGCCATTCACTGTACACCCACACGATGCCCTGAGGTGGAAGATCAAGGATCCCGGTTTGAACACATGTTCCATGAAGGCTTTGACAAACGATGTTTTACCTGACCCTGTAGGGCCTGCAATTAACATGGTAAAGGGATGACGTAACGTGAGTGGGGTGACCATGGCCTCCACCAGGTCTGAGTCTAACACTGTCCCTGATAGTGTCCCTGACATACTGACACATCGTCTTACCACCCTGCGGGTTGCACCGAAATGACCTCTAAGAGCTAAGATCCCTGAAGATATAGAAGACACAACCCTTTGAAATGGAATTCACATTTTATTGAGGAACAACATCAACATGGCAAACAGATCAACAATAATGATGCATTAACAGATCAACAACAACAGGTCATCCACAGATCACCACCAGTTCAGGTGATCCTCGGGATTGCAAGTCGAACACCGTAAAAGTCCATTTGTCCGGGATGAAAATGATTTTCATCGTTAAACATGGGGATGTCGGCAAAAGTCTCTGGCTCCTCCTCTGGAGCCGTCACTGAAGCCATCACCAGATCCATCTCTGGAGCCCTCACTGGAGTCGTCTCTGGAGCCCTCTCTGGAGTTGTCTGCTCTGCTTCCATGGTGACAGCCATCGGGAGTAGATCATACAAGTCTTGAAGATCTGGAGGTAACTCTGCCTGGGGGATCTCTTGGGGGCTAGCAGGACTGATCCCTTGACCCTTCTCGCTCTCCCACAAGTCAGTCATCTCCAACTGTTTCTTCGGAGTCTGGGGTGCTTTGAGACTCTTAGGCTTTGGGGGTGCCTTCTTGGTGAGTGTCTTGGTGGGGGCCTCCTTGTTTGACTTCTTCTTCTGTTTCTTTGGAGAAGTCATGGCCAGGGTCCCCTGGGGAGGTGACGTCATCTTGGTGGGTGCCTTGGGAAGGGGTGGGGTGGAGACCTTCTTCTTCTTCTTTGGAGAAGTCTTGGCAGGAGTGGTCTTGGGAGGTATTCTTTTTCGAGGGACGGGCTTGGGCGTCATGTCCGTGACCTCTGGATCGTTGGAGAACAAAGGTAGAGTGCAGGTGGCATATCGAAGATCATAGCTGGGTGGGTGAGGCCAGAGTTTCACCTGGAGTTTGTCCAACAGCTTTCTGTACAGCACACAATGGTCATAGGCCATAGGACGTCCATTCCTCAACTTGAACACGATGTGGAACAGCTTGTTGAGGAAGGTCTCCCCTGCATTTTCCTTGGCATACGCATCGTTGATACCGATGAGGATCAAGCGAACAGAGTTGTTGGCGCTGTCGGAGAGGATACGCAAGTGGTCTTGGTGATACGCCATCCAGTAATAGTCTTCCTCAGTCAACTCACAGAAGCGACCCATCATTCCATACAGTGTTTCTCTTTTCAGATAAATATCTGCCAGCTTGCGGATGATCGACGGCAACTTTTGTTCCATCACACGCAGCCGGTCCTGGAGATCCATGTAGTTGGTCTTGTATAACTGGCTTTGAGTCATCATGGTGTTGTGGGAGATGGGCCATGTCAGAAGCGAGGTCCTTTGCCTGCAGAAGCCAAGTTGACGAAGGAAGAAGGAGGTTGCCTGGAGATGCCATCTTCAACGACTGAACTGATGCAACTGATGACCCGCCTAATCGATCCTGCGTTTTTATAGGCAGCACCAGCAGCGCGAGCTATGACGTCACTTCAAATGACGTCACGATTGTGTTGTTTCTGGATGGCCTCTTGCACTGCTTTTCTGAACTGTTCTATAAAGTGTCTCTCTTCTAGATACGTGGCAAGCACAAAGAGCAGCGTGAACAGCATGATGACGAATACCGATGGGGTCAGAGTCTTTTTATAGAGATACACAGGATGACGTCACGTGGCGCGTGCATGGATGACGTCACGTGGCTCGTGCATGGATGACGTCATTGGAGTTTGCCCATGGATGACGTCACGTGGCTCGTGCATGGATGACGCCATTGGAGATTGCCCATGGATGACGTCACTCACAACAACAACAATGTGTCACGAAGATGCATGAGCGCTTTTCCCAACTTGTTTTTCCCCGACCATGTCCAGGGCTTGTCAATATCCGGATGAGATACACCCATTCCTATTCCCCATCTTTGATCGTAGGGGCTAGCTTCAGCTAACGACTTAGGGTAGGATTGAATCAATCTCTGTTTCAAGTCCTTGTTCTGGGAAAATTTAGCCGTGATTGCCTTGGTCATCACCTCAAGACTGACCGTGTCCCACACTGTTTGAGTAAAGCCTTTCACACATCGCCCCAGACGTTTTTGCTTTGCTGGAACAGTCTCTTGCAGAATACGCATCGCACTGTCGTAATCTCCAAAGTACATGGCTTTAGAGTACATATAACACTGTTCAACACAATTAAATGTAACACAATCCAAGGTAAACACAGCTGGATGAAAGTTGCTGAACGGTGACTGGATTCCATAGAAGAATAGCCAGTGGACTGTCACTTGTGACTGTGCCTTGTCCGTTGGAGTCTTGAGACCCAGCAAGGTCATGGCTTCTGTTTCTCCACATTCCTCCAAAGCTTTGCAGAAGAGGGAGTAAGCTTGGGGTCCACGTCGGGGAAGCATGTCTAACAATTCTCTGACACGGTCAAAAGAGGTCCGAGGTTTTTCGATAATCTCTGCCTTCATGAGGATGGTCAGGACTTTAAACATCATCAGTTTGTCGACCACGGCTTCGACCTGCTTGATAGCGAGCATGAGACCACAGCGATTCTCCCTAAGTCTATCGCGGTGAACGGGTTCCATCCTTCTCTTTTCTTAGACAACAGAATCTGTAATGACTCTGACAGAAACGTCTCTTTATATATACACAGGGTCGTGATGACGTCATAGGGTGTGTGACGTCAAACTAGAAAGAAAAAAAAATACAGAGCAGAGCGTGGTTTCGATCCACGGGCCTCTGGGTTATGAGCCCAGCACGCTTCCACTGCGCCACTCTGCTCTCCCTTCTCTTCCCTTTTTGTGACAGTACCTATGACATGGTAAACATGACCGTGGCCTCCACCAGGTCTGAGTCTAAGAACAGGGTACAACAGGGTTGAGGGTGACCATGGACTCCACCAGGTCTGGCCCTGAAGAGAGAGACGACATAACACAAGAGTACAATACAATCACAATTTATTGAATGATAGAACAACAAATGAACAAGGCAATCACATTTTATGGGTTAAACATCAATACATCAGAGCATGTCTGCATCAAAAGTCCATGGGAGGGATTGGTTCACTCTTTATAGCCATAGGGGAGAGTTTCCTGGGGACACCTTGGGGTCGTACTGCACTCGGCGTTTGGTGTAGACCAAGCGATAGGTTTTGGTGGTGTCCTTGGACAGCAACACGTTGCCCTGACGAAGTCCTCCGCGAATGATACGGTGTGGGTACGGGACCGTGATGTTGGCTTGATCCCTCTGACAGACGAGGTTCTTCATGCTGTCAAAGTGGACATGTTGGCTCGCCCTGTGATTTAAAGTAAATCCCGGACCTTGCTGATGCCCACACTACCGTCAGATTGAGGATGACGTAGCTTGTAGCCATAATTCTTGGGTCCTGCCGAGACAAAGGTTTGAATGCTGTTGCCCCCTCCCAGTTCATCAGTCAGCTCCCCAAGGTATCTCCCAGTGGCGAGTTGTAACTTCGTGGACGGTGAATGTAGATGATACTGTCTGTATCAAAATAGAGGACACGGCGATCCAACGGTTGCAAATAAGAATACAACTTGAGACGGGCTTGCGCTGTCACCCAGGCTGCAATGGCCACATTGTGGGCTGGATGAGGGTCATGAAAGTCTGTCTGAGGTTCGTGAGTGACACAGATGAGGTCTTCATTGATGATGTTAATATCTTTCACCACACAGCGCTCATCCCGGAGGAGGGCAAAGTACCTCTCAGGGGAACTGATATATTCCGTCTTGGCAAACCCAACGCGTTGACCAAACTTGCCCCAGTGATTGTTCAGACAGGCTTTGGCTAAAGCACGTAGTCCTGGGTTTTTGCGAATGTGAGCAGGATCCAAGGTGACTCCCTCTTTTTGCTGTATCTCGTTGATGTAAGCGTCTGGGTCTGGACAACCTTCGGGGTATCCATTGGCCTCTTGCTTGATCTTGAAGAAATTGTTCACATACTTGGCAAACAGTCCTCCCTCTTGAGTGTCAGGGTCGTAGGTGGCGAGCGTGTCAAAGTGCCAAGCCTCAAAGATGTGAAGCACCTGATAGCCGTGACTTTTCAACAGCAAACTGAAGATCCTTTGCTGACGTAGGTACCCTCCGATCCATGCCCGGTCTTCATCCCCGTGGGGGGCAGGGAGCATCCAACTGCTCTTCAGCACACGTACGGCACAGAGGAAAGAGCAGTTTGCCTTGACACTTGTAAGGAAGAACAGGATGATAGAGGTCGGTGGGTGGTAAGACACGGCACTGGATCAGGCCGTGGAGCTCAAACAAGTCCGACACGGGAGGATGATCTCTGATCTCGGGATGTCCCACGGGAAAAGTCCCATACTTGCAGATGTAAGGGTACAGCGAGCAAACGTCCACATATTTAATTTCTTCATCTTCTTTGGCTTCGTAGTACAGTTTGGTGGCGTTGGTACGACCTCCAAAGAAAGCATCTCTGGGATCTGATGGGTCAGACATGTAGGCATGGGGTCCTTGCAGTGGGGTCAGGAAGGCTCTCAGGTCACCATTGTCTTTCTGTTGTTTCAGAAAATCACATTCCCAGAGGGACACCACTTGGTCGATGTCGGAATGTTGACGTAACACAGCCAGTCGGTACATGGTATGATGGTATCGTTCCCAAGGGGCTGTACCCAAGCTAGCATGGTGTTCACATCGGCCCGTCTTGTAACAGCGAGTACATCCATGCCAGAAACAGCCCAAGTATTCGTACACGGTGCGTGTCTTGGCGTCGTAGCCATCCATCATGTAGCGACTACCGTCAGCACAGTCAAAACCTACTTCTCCACCATTCCGAGCATGTTGGATGTGGACCCCAGGGTGTTGATGCATGACCCAGTTGAGCCAGTGGAGACACTGAAGCGAGTAGCGACGCTGGGGGTGATAACCTTGAGTAGGTAGGATGGCAATGGTGCGGGGTTCCAAAAACTGTTTTCGGAAGGTGAGCATGCAAGCCATGGGTAGAGTCACCGCTTCGTAGAAAGGGTCCACGTTGTTCTGTTGGATGAATATGTTTCGGAATGCAGCACAGCCTCGACGCAAAATGTCCACATCACTCTGACAGTAGACGCATCAGCCAGTCGCCCATGTCCTTCAAGGTCGTAGATCCCCGAAACACTTTGATACGACTAGGCCCTTCTCCTTCCTTACGCCAGGGACACTTGTCGCACAACTGATTCGAAGCCTTGGAAATACATTTTCCACATCCCAGATGCACCACACACAAGTTGGGAACATGGGTCCCTTGATCTTGAGTACATTCAAAGTCATAGAAGATGAACTGACGCTGTTGCCGTTCTTTGTCTTCATCCATTTTTTCACCATCTTCATTTTGTTTCGGTGGTTCGATGACGGACATGTAGCACTGGTGGTTGGGTTTCAAGGGTTCTTTGCAGATCTTACAGTCACGATTCGTGCCACACTGGTGGTTGGCCATGCCCTGAATTTTCCTCACGTTGACTTTGGCATAGCAACGGTGACACGTATGGATGGTGGAGCAGGTGCTGGGATGCTTGGCGGAGGCCGTCCGATGCCGTTCAAAGCAAGTAGGGTTTCGGAACCATCCGCCACATTGGAGACAGGAGAGCCCTTCATTGTTCACGTCGCCACAGAATCCAAGACATTGACACCAGTAGCAACGAAATTCTCGGGTGCAGCGATGATCTTCAGCGTGGTCGTAGCCTTGGTCACAAGTTTCACAGTAGTAACTATACCCTGTAAAAGCTGTCATGGAGGTAACGACATCGTAATGGTGATGGTGGTGATAGAGGTGAAGGATCTTGGTGGGTTGAGGCACTTCACTCTTGTACAGGAGTCGATTCAACACATCTTGGGAGTAGACTTTGAGTTGATAGTAAGGCGCCAAACGTTGACTGAACAACTCCCACGTGGCACGCCCTGTACAAGGACCTTCGGGGATCTTGAGTTGGCGAAACAAGCCCTTGGCAGCCTTCAACTGCGCGGTCTTCGTTCGTCACGTATGTATCGCCATTCCTTCGTCCATTCTTTGGTCACAGGATCGGGTTTGTGTTCGTGGTGACTGGCCACGACCAGGGCACGGGCAAAGCAGAGCTGATCCTCATTCTTGATTTGAACGATGCATTGTTTCTTTTCCAGGAAGGCGTTTAAGCCAACGAGGTGCCTTGGCCGGCCGTGTCCCTCACCTATACGATCAGGATCCTCTACATGCAGTAAGAAAATGTCCATGGTGTCATCGATATGTAAGTCGTGGTTGCTTTGTTGTACTTTTTCCACTTGGGCCATGATGTGTTCCCCCTGGAGGTCCTCCATGCGCTGAAATGGAATTCGGATGTCTGAATCCAGGGCTGGGTGTTCCAGGGCCAATCCCACGCGATCACCATCCTGTCCGCCCACATCGTCTCTCAGATCTGCTAACACTGCATCAAACTGTTCTCTGAGAACGACGGAAGGTCTTCAGGCTGTTGACGCTGCAGCCAAGCTGGATTGAACTTCAGGTTGTAGCGCTGGGTACCAGTCCGGAATTTCTTGGTTGTTCTTTGGGTCGTCCGCTCCAACTCGTAGGGCACAGGCTCCTCTTCAAGTTCATCTTCGTTCATTCGTGGTGACGGCATGGTGAGAACTGGTAAGACCCACGCTGAGCCTGGTTTATATAGGTCACGTCACCCTATGACGTCACAATAGGTTGTCCTAAGCGTAGCAGTGCGCACCATGAGCTCATGTGTTATTTATAGGAATGATGTCATACCCCATGACGTCACACTAGCCTATCGCCCTGTTGAGTCAGGATGAGAGTGGTGCGAACCGGATGCAACCGGTGCGAACCAGATGCGTCAAAGTGACGTCATCAACCCCAGCTATATAAATTCGAGGTTTTCCAGCTCTCCTCATCAGTTGCTCACTGAAACTGGAAGCATGCAGTCGTCTCCCGCCTCCGCCTCCTTCCGTTGCCGCCTCTGTGCGAAACAGATGACCACAGTTATCTACACTGTCCCAAGGTGACCTGTACCGAGTGTGGTGCTCAAGGTCATCGCCATTACGTATGTCCCAAGAAGACCAAGGACAACAACAAGCACGATAACAACACCTGCTACAACTGTGGAAAAAACGAAGGTCATCTCAGTTACGCCTGTCCACATCCCTGTCGCCACTGTGGTCAAGAGGACCATAAAGTATGAACTGCTCTAACAAGGGCCAGAAACGTCCGGCATCCACCTACCAGCCAAGTGAACCGCCAAAGAAAGTGAGTAAACGTGAAAGCCAACATTTACTGGCTCTACTCCATGACAAGGTTCTCCTCGTTCAAGATCGCATAGACACCATGTACTCTCTACTTCAACGCATCTTGGAGTTTGTCGAACCCATGGACGATTCCAGCAGCACTGCCTCCAGTGCACCACCATCACCACAATAGATACCACGGTGATCTCTCACCCACCCATACCAACGGCCCTTTTCAGGGCCACCCACCTCGTTCGAAAGAAGGCTACATCCAATGTGTTTTAACCACACACGCACACACACACACACACACACACACTTGTCTAGCCACGCCATCGTCCGCCTCACCCCTCTCCCTCCCTCCCTCCCTCCTTTCCTCTCCTTTCCTCCTTCCCCTTCCCTCTCCGTCCCGTCCCGTCCGCCGCTCGTCCGTTCCGCCATCTTGAAAGGCGTCTACGCTCGCGAGATCCCGCGAGAATCCACGAGATCCCGCGAGATCTCACGCGATCCCACCGGATGGGACGCCATCTTGAAACGCGTCCGCCATCTTGGCCCGGAGGTGACGTCATCGCAATGCGCGCGCACCCACCGGAACCGGACATGACGTCATCGCGATGCGTACGCACCCACCGGAACCGGAACCACCGGAACCGGAACCCGAGTGATCTCCCCCTGACCGGAAGTGACCGGATCCAAGATGGCGGCGCCCATGGGGACCGGATGTGCCGCCATTTTGAAAAAGACTCCAGGGTAACGTTGTTCACTACTATTGTTGACGAACGCAAAATGCCACGTCTAAGTGAAGCCAACCGTCATACCGCCATTGGTTTGCTTGAAGCTGGCCAGTCTCAACGTCCAGTTGCCCGACGCATGAATGTTCAACAAAGCACCATTTCACGGCTCTGGGAGAGATATCTCCGGCAGAATGCGGTAGCAGATGCCCCTCGTAGTGGGTGACCTCGAGTGACCACTGCGGCGCAGGATCGCTACATCCGGGTACATCACCTGCTTCATCGAACAGCTACGGCGACCAGTACCGCTCGACAAATACCCGGATTGAGGAGGCTTTGTGCACAGACCGTCAGGAACAGGTTGAGAGAGGCTGGTTTACGTGCCAGAAGACCTTATTTTGGCCCTGTGCTTAGACAACAACATCGTCGACATCGAGTTCAATGGTGCACCAACGTTCAGGCCTGGAACCTACCGAATTGGCGTAGAATCTGGTTCAGTGATGAATCACGATTTCTATTGTAACGACGCGATGGAAGAATGCGGGTGTACAGACGTCGACGTGAACGTTTCGCCGACGCTTGCGTTCCCCAGGTGGACAGATTCGGCCGGGAAAGTGTTATGATGTGGGGAGCGATCACCTGCCGTAGGAGAAGTGATTTGGTGATGATCCAGGGTAACCTGACAACTCAACGGTACTGTGACGAAATCCTATGCCCACACCTCCTTCCAATCATTGATCGCCAGAGGGAGTTGTTTCAACAGGACAATGCCAGGCCCCACACAGCACGTCACACTAGAGACTTCCTCCAGAACCACAACATCAATGTGCTCCCCTGGCCCTCAAGATCACCGGACTTAAACCCGATCGAACATCTGTGGGATGCCCTGGACAGACGGGTGCGACGCCGTAACCCTCAGCCCCAGACACTTCAGCAACTCGCACAGACACTACAGGCAGAGTGGGCTGCGATTGGGCAACACGAGATTCTGAGACTTATTCGTTCGATGCCGAGGCGATGCCGTGCAGTTCTGGATGCCCACTGTGGTCACACGAGGTATTGACTTCAGCGCCACCACACGTCTCCATGTGACACTCAAACTAACTTTCCTCGAGTTGGTGCCAAAGACGGATAAGTCTGCATTCCCAGTGTGCAATTTCGCTATATTTCATTGACTCATAAATCCTACACGATGTTTCAAAATAAACATAAAAATACAGTTGAAATTCCTATATGCGTTTCTGTTTTGGGAGAGTATACATGCTGTCTGTCGCTGTATAAAATACTTAAACTTATCGAAATGCACAGCGATAGAATCCCAAAGAGTGAGTTAGTTTAGTTTTACGCCGCATTCTGCTTTATTCGAACTTTATTGGGGCGGTCTGTAAATAATCGAGTCTGGACCAGACAATCCAGTGATCAACAGCATGAGCATCGATCGTCGCAACTGGGAACCGATGAGATGTGTCAATCAAGTCAGCGAGTCTGACCACTCGATCCCGTTAGTCACCTCTAACGACAATCATGGGTTACTGAAGATCAATTCTAACCCAGAGCTTCACGGGTAAGAATCCCTAAGAAGACATATGACAATCTTATGTACGATGATATGTATGTTAGTCTTTGAAAAACGATTACAAATACTGAGAAAGCGTAATACCGAAACTACAATATATGTTGTATTTGGCCAGTTTCTAAAAGGCATTGTGTATTCAAGTCTGGTGTAGAAATTTCTAGGCCTATGAAAAGTTCCAGTGTAAGCTGACCTAGAGATTTATTGAAAGTTCAGGAAACGTTTCGTACATAGAAGGTGCGGAACTATCTCACATCATATTTCACGTTACATGAAGATCGGCAGGTGTGTGGAGATCACTCTTTACCTGGATACTCTGTCGAGGCCTATTTTGGAAGCTAGACCACTGTTACAGCGAGGCTAGTACCATTATTGTTTTTGTTGCTGTCACCACTGCTTTTATATTACACAGACTGAATTTGTACACCATCTCTATTTTGCACCTGCTTTGTACTGCTATATAATGATTTGTAAACTTAGTAATTTTTAGAATAAAATCGTTAATTATACCATATTTCTTTGTTGTTTGTTGGTTTCATTCATGGTTTAACTAGGGAATGGACATTTAAAATATTTAAACTGCGACATGGTACAAATCATCATAGTCGTCGTGATCATCATCATCATCATCATCATCATCAGCAGCAGCAGCAGCAGCAGCATCACTATCACTTTTCGCACCCGTCTCTGATGTAGGTTTACTTAGTCTTATGCGAATGCATGAGTGACGAGAACTAACAGGAGAACGGAACAAGGCGTTTTGCGAACACGTGATGTGACTATGTTCCATTCAAATAATTCCCGAATCCGTCCAATATAATCGAGACTTTCGTTGACTTTTACATGTCACTAAAGTTAACAAATTAGAAAACGATTTTTTCTTGTCATTGCTTTCTTAAACTTGGAACCAGTTTAGTCGCCTTACTGCTCCACTAATCATAACAAGTCTTTAAGGAATATACTTACGACACAGAAGAGGTACAACATACAGTAACGCCAAGCTCGTCATCTCAGTAGGTTCCGCCAGCAGTGTTCAACGTCGCTCAACTTGCGTGGTCTGTCTGAATGATTCATTTGTCTCCTTGGAGGTACTGGGTGCGTCTCGCGATCGATCGAGAGGTCTGTGTGGATCCATCCAGTGTATTGCAGCTAACGTGATCACTGATTTGTTTGGTTGCGCGTGTGTCCGTGTATGTGAGTGAGTGCGTGCGTGCGTGGGTGTGTGAAGGGGGTAGGGGGCGCCAATGTTCCATCCATATCACGACAAACAAATCAGTGATTCTGGGTCATCAGTAAAACAGGGAACCATCTTCACGAATCTTACTGTGCCATTGGATCAAGTACTGTAAACCGAAAATACTCTGCGTCAAATCCCTGCAAATAATACAATGCTCAGCAAAAACAACTTAGAACTGAGTTTATACTTTTGAGATCAAAGGGATTAATAAGAAACCTGTCATCCTGTATCCCTGAAACCTGTATACCTTTGATGTCAGAAGCAATGTAGTTTTAGTTAACAATGTTGTTTTGCAAAGCCTACTACTCTCGCAAAAATAATACAGAACAGGCTGGAGGTACACTGACGCTATATTTTCAAGGCGAAGAATATTTCCGGTTTACAGTATAGTCGCACGTTACCACATGTTAGGGGCCTCTCCTGAACCGGATAAACAGAGCGAAATGTCCACCACCAGGTGAAATATGTGGTTTGAGTAAAGTTAAGGTTTTGGTGAAAACCCCCCACAAAATTCGTTGTAAAAAATGAATTTCCATGAGGACACCAGAGTACGTTCTCACTGCAAAGTAAAGTGGTGTCCTGGGTGATCCTGGGTGACTTCATCTATGTTCAAGCTTAATCGACTTATGTACACTTCAATACGTTTAATACATTAATTTTCTTGGCCTGTGCGTTCATGTTTCATTATCAATAAAACTCTTTGAATAATTCTTGAAAGGTCATTTACCTTAGATGCCAAAACTTCCGATTCAAGAGTTGGCACTGTAATTATTCAATGAAAAACATGATTTTCTAGGAGAGTGTATACTTGCATCACTTTAATAATATAATGATACTTGGTGTAAACTCTTGAAAAAGGAAACGCAGAGGCCAAAAATAAGGAAATGTATTAAACGTAAGTGTACATAAATCGATTAACTTTGAACATAGATTACAGTATTGTTGTCATTGTCAGCATTAAGTCGTCGGAGTTTTGCTTGGAGAATTCTTCTTCTTGAAATGCGTTAGCAAGTTCTGCAAGTGGTTCCGCAAGAGGACGATGATGACGTTTACGGACGCGTCGATCGAGTTCAACCCATAAATGCTCGATCGGGTTCAGATCAGGCAATTTGGAAGGCCAGGGAAGGACACTGGCGAGATAGACACCTGTTACACGAGCTGTGTGGGGTCGAGCGTTGTCGTGTTGAAACAGCTCCCTCTGGTGGTTAAAAAGTGGGAGGACGTGAGGTGGCAGGATTTGGTCGATGTGATGCCTTGAACCGCCACTAGCTCTGATCTGCCCGTGTAGGACATGGCTCCCCACACCACGACGCTCTCTCCTCAAATCTGTCCAAATGTCGAACGCAGTTCGGCGCAAAGCGTTCCTGTCGACGTCGATAGACACCTTGTCTCTCATCCCATTGCAGGAGGAAACGAGATTCATCGCTGAAGAAAACGCCTATGTCGATGTTTAGAGTCGTCAAAAATGAAACAAATGAAAAATATCTGTACAACATATTGAATAATGAGTCGTGACAAGGTGCTGGATGGCCGTGATGAACTCCTGATAAGGGAGCAACATCATACCTACAGTCTTAATTTACGGTTTAGCATGCACTTCGCTCTTCCATAGCTCCGATCATGCGTAATAATGTGCTCCTGTTTGCACTAAACGAACTACAATCATTCAAAGTACTTAGTTCTTGGAATAATGGTAAGTGGTCTAGTCTATCGAATGGCTGGATTTGTGCACACATTATCACTCTTTCGTTTTCATTAATGCCAAATGTTGGTGTGGTTTTTTAAAGTGCACGCGATACAAACAAAATCGATCATCGATTTCTACTTGTGTATTTCTACTTCTGTAAGATTGTGGCTGTGAAGCACATGTATATTACAGATTGTAAATGATATGATTTTATTGTTGAATGAATTGAAAGCCTTGAATACACGGGGAAAATATAACTGTTTTTCAAGATAGAAGCATACTGCGTTTTCTGGACAGAGCCGTCTTTTCGGTATTTGTGTCCTTCTATACTTCAATTTAGATTCGTTATTCCAATGTCAAAATGGTAACACTTTGCATAATAAGTGGCCTTAAAAACAGTCACACAAATACAGCCTCACTGAGCCTTGGCACTTTGATGCGGCAAAACGAGAATCAAGAAATCAACGAAGATATTAGATCGGCGGCCATTTTAAAATTTCCCACTTCTTGCATACGGGCAACTAAGCAGTGTTGTAAGGGGACCAGGTGGAACGTGTTTTACAGGATGCAGCCTATGCACTGCCCTCCATTTGTTCGGTGTACAATTGTATTAGGATTGTATCAGAAAAAATGCATTAAGTGAATTATAAGTTTAAGACAATATGCCCCGCAGCAAGACAAGGAACACAAACCGGGTCTACTCATCTACTCTCTCAGATTATCACTGTAGATATCAGTTGCTACTGTAACATCTTTTCCATCTACAAGATAGTTATGGCAACACTGATGCAGTGTTTAACATCTCAGTTTAATTTACGTTAAAATTAAACCCCTCTTCATGCAGCACCTAAAAAACGTTTGTTTTAAAGAAAACAATATACGCCATTAGTAATAATAGTAACTATCATTACTAATGGCATATATTATTATATTTAAAACAAAGGTTTTTAAGTATAACATAGTATCAATCAAAACTTTCCGTACAAATGCCATCGCCCATATCAGAGACCATATACATACAGTTTGATCCTTTATAATACAATTTGCATATATGTATACACGCCCATTTGCATACATGTATACAGGTAATCAGAACATACGATACAGGTTAATATGGATAAAGTAGATAAACATATGATATGATAATAAAAAAGTATAATATGGTATTAAGTATACTCTCCCAAAAAAAAGAAACGCATCATGAAAATAGCAATTTCATGTAGCAATGAATTAAAACGTGATTCGTTTTACAAAAGGTTTTGCTCTGTTTATGAGTCCTATGGTGTTATGTTTTGAAACATCCGGGTACATCACCTGCTTCATCGAACAGCTACGGCGACCAGTACTGCTCGACAAATACCCGGATTGAGGAGGCTTTGTGCACAGACCGTCAGGAGCAGGTTGAGAGAGGCTGGTTTACGTGCCAGAAGACCTTATTTTGGCCCTGTGCTTCGACAACAACATCGTCGACATCGAGTTCAATGGTGCACCAACGTTCAGGCCTGGAACCTACCAAATTGGCGTAGAATCTGGTTCAGTGATGAATCACGATTTCTATTGGAACGACGCGATGGAAGAATGTGGGTGTACAGACGTCGACGTGAACGTTTCGCCGACGCTTGCGTTCCCCAGGTGGACCGGTTTTGGCCGGGGAAGTGTTATGATGTGGGGAGAGATCACCTACCGTAGGCAGAGTGGGACGCGATTGGGCAACACGAGATTCTGTCACTTATTCGTTCGATGCCGAGGCGATGCCATGCAGTTCTGGATGCCCACGGTGGTCACACGAGGTATTGACTTCAGCGCCACCACACGTCTCCATGTGACACTCAAACTGACTTTCCTCGAGTTGGTGCCAAAGACGGATAAGTCTGCATTCCCTGTGTGCAATTTCGCTATATTTCATTGACTCATAAAGCCTACAAGATGTTTCAAAATAAACATAAAAATACAGTTGAAATTCCTATATGCGTTTCTTTTTTGGGAGAGTATATTTACGAAGTAGGTCATCATATCTAGGACACATGAAAGTAAAATGGTATTCGTCTTCTAGACATCCGTAACGGATAGGACATGTTCTAAAATTTGCGTTAATTTTACACCATCGTCCTTAATTAAATTTTAACCTTGGTAATCCCGCTCTAAATCTAGCTAAATATTTACGTAATTTATAATCTGCAATTTCAAAAAGGTATTTTTCAGGGTTTAAGAAGCTTTTGAATTCTCTATACATAACATAACGTGTGCTATTGTCAAGATCGGATCTCCAGTTTTGTTTAAAAACATCCACTAAACGCGTTTTAAAGATTCCTATAAAACTTACACGATTTCCAACAGTTTGTGATAACGAAACAAATCAAAATCTATAAGAAAAGAGCAAATAGCGAATTTTTGAAGTCCATGTCTCATAGCCAAGGTTATCGAGATAAAGTAACATTTAATAAGCTTTCTTTGGTATGCGATCTTTGTGCATTGTTATTATTTTAATCCTGTAGTTAAGACAACGAACAGCTGCATTTACAAAAAACAGGGAAACGGACACATTCACCATACACAATAGCGTTAGGTGTCTGAGGTCCAACGTTTAGGTATAATTTGCAAGCCGAAAGATGAACTTTCTCAATACATTCATATTTTTTATATCCCCACATTTCTGAAGCATATAATAGGATAGATTGTATTTGACAATCAAATATTTTGAAAAAGATGTCCGGTGATAATGAACCGATTTTCTAAGGTTGCCATTCAATTTCTTCGTCTTTCTTAAAGGTCACATAAACCCTAGGGGGTAAAAATACATAAATCACTAACTGGCATCGTTATAAATGAAACCACGTCATTAAAACTACTCATTTCGACCTTTAATTGACTTAAATCGACCTTTTTTGACAACAGTGCACAATTCTCACCCGCGAACGAAATTTCAACCAATCAGAGCGGCGCGACTCTGTGACGTCATATGAGGAATAGCTTTGAGGGCCGATGCAGAATTCATCTACATTTTAGGGGGTAAATTATCTTGTTTACAGGCTTGTATAAACCTGAAATCGTGACAATTGTTGTGGAAAATGAAAGCTATATGTTCTCACAATCTACTGGCATTTAATTTTGTCTCCTGCTTTGCCTAGTTTCCGAGTTACAACTTGTTTTCATAGACGCTTCTGTCACAATTGATTGGTGTCGTTAGGCCCTATTTGTATAATGACTGATCCAAATTGATCCCATTTCTGTGTTTTTTACCTCGATATTTAATCATGTCATGTAAAAATCTGTTTGTATTCTCAAAACAGTGTCGGCCCATAAGTTTTCACATGCAATACAGCAATTAATACTCCCTTGTTGTAACCCGTGTTAGGTGGTATAAACCTACACATGTTATTTGTCATCATTCACTTGATGGTCAGTTAATGAATTTATAACAGGTATAATTAGTGGTAACACACTTAGATTACCCGACAAAGGTTCCCATTTGGCATTTCTTGTGTCTGGAGTAAATATTCAACATTATAAACATCGATCAAAGGATTAACCGATAACACGCTGATTGATTAATTACTTTTATCTTACACAGCGGAATTGTCAAAAGGTAGTGTTTATGTATGTAGATTTACTAATCTATACTGAATACACTCTGCCGTGTCGGTGTCTGCGTAAAAACAACGTCCTTCTTCAAAGGATTAACCGGCAATACATTGATTGATTGCCCATTATTGGCTAACTAAATTACTGTTTTAATGAAAGGCGGACATTATGCAATTAGTTGCCAGGTGTGCTATCTTGGGTGACCAATGAGACTATACACCAATACCTGAAAAGATTTATCACTTTTTCGTATATTAAACTGTTAAAAGACACATCATTTGGAACAGTTTTGTGGATATTGATGGATACATTCCTCAAACAAGGTAATGGCCTGATATTGTTCCTATAACTTTAATCTGTTTTAATTTTAATATTTGCATTTTGTTTTTATTCATTTGTCGTAGCATTCAACAGAATCATTGTTTTCGCCGTGAAGTGTAATGAGACAGACAACATACACTAGGGTGTGTGTGCGAATTATGATTCACATTGGCAAACTATAAAATGTCTAGATATTACAGTTCTGTTATAAATTCACTATAAGTATCAGCAGATCGTCAGCTTTTTATTTAGTTTCAAAATGCATAAAAGTATGATAATAAACTAATTAGGATTATAAGACCAAATATAAAGACGCACATTGACTAGTATCTACATACTGGTGAGTGGACATTAACCATGTGAATGTAGCAAGAAATTTATCGCGCAGTATTGTGACTTCGACCCCACCTCGCTTCCGTGGAAGAAATCGTTATGTTATAAGTTGTGTCATGCAAAAATCCTTTTTGGTTATGATTCCAATACATATTTAACTACGAGTAGAAAGTAGTTTTGATTTTCTAACTTGATGAAAACAAACTATAATCTCATTAATTCTAACAGACTTTACGATTTTCAAAATGGCGGCGCCTGTCGGGAACATCCGCCAGTCTGTGGATAAATGCTATTTAGGTTTGTTTTCACCGAGTTACAAAATCAAAACTACTTTCTACTGGTAGTAAAATATGTATTTTATTGATGGCCAATAGGATTTTGCATGACATAGCGTATAACATAACAATTTCTCTCCTGGCAGCGAGGTGGGTGTCAATATAATACTACTTACAATATTATTGTTACTTCGACCACAACCTCACTTCCGAGGAAGAAATCGTTATGTTACAAGTTGTGTTATGGAAAATCTTTATGGTCATCAATCATATACATATTTTACTATAACTAGTAAGTAGTTTTGATTCTTTAACTCCGTGAAGCGATCTGAACACAAGTAAGATATCGTTTCAGGCTTCCACAACGCTCGCTTCGCACTCACAAACATAACCCATTTAGCACGAACTGCGGGGTCCTGTGGAAATCTGTGCATGGTGACACCATCACCCGACCCCTAGGAGCAATTGACGACAAAGCAACGATTCGGCATGTCGTCGTTCATGTCGAGAAATCATCAAAATGATGAGCGTGCTACACACTTTCTATACAACTAACTGAAAATCGTTCCTCATATGACGTCACTGCAGTGCTCTGGCGACAGAGTTACGTAACCTGTCTGTGGTTTCGTTGGCGGGCGAGAGGGAAGCAGGCGACTTTTGGCCACTTTTAATCGCTCGGTATCGGATTTTAATTTTGGTGTTCAGACAAGTTTTAAAGAATAAAAAAACAAAGTTTGGTGGTTCTTTAATACTTTTTACCACGCAAGGAGAGATCGGAAGATATGCCCAGGCTAACCACAAATCTTTCATATGTAATGGTCAGTAAAAGAGTAACAAAAACAAAGTTTAGTGGTTCTTACTTATCTGAATACAATGCTTAAAAATGTTATTGATTTTGAAGACCATTTAGCATCTGAAGCTAATACATCATCAGCGAAAAAGTAGCATCAAAATTTCCAACGGAAATAACTGGATGCCATGTTTTTCCATTTTGTGAAATTTCAATAGAAAGCTCATTTATGAACAGAGAAAAGAGTATTGGACTCAGCATGCAACCTTGTTTTAGACCCAAAGGACAGTTAAAGTAGTCAGTTAAATGTGAATTACATCGCACACATCATTTAACGGAAGAGTAAATACCTTTTAGCGCTAGCGTCATTTTCCCACCCAAACGGTAGCTTGATAACAAGCTCCAAAATTTACATATCTATTGAATCAAAAGCCTTTTTAAAATCTATGAAAGCAACAAACTATGTTTTTCTCTTTTTACATAAGCATTTTTCAATAAGTGCATTCAACGTGAAAATGTGATCTATGGTAGAATAACCTCCTCTAAAACCCGCTTGAGTTATCTTATTCATGAAAATTGTCCATTGTGTTAAACGAGTGTTTAATATGCTGGTATATAATTTGCTAAAAATACTTAACATTGAAATGCCCCTATAGTAAATAGTTCCGTCTTCGCGTAGAATCTAGTAATTATCACGCGTTCTTATTTTTGTGGGACAAGCCATTGTGATACATTGATACTATATCATTGTGATACATTGTGACTTGTACAGATCGATCATGCTAAGGCTATATGCTTTACAATCGGAGAGCCATTTTACACAGTCATTGTTAGATACCATTAGTCAAAACAGGCCATGGCACATTGTTACATTGTCCAGGCTGGTCATGGCATAATCGGTTCCACACAATACACTTATCAACCATTGTTATATAGTCTACATCGGCCACACAATACACTTATCAACCATTGTCATATAGTCTACATCGGCCACACAATACACTTATCAATCATTGTTATATAGTCTACATCGGCCACACAATACACTTATCAACCATTGTCATATAGTCTACATCGGCCACACAATACACTTATCAATCATTGTTATATAGTCTACATCGGCCACACATTACACTTATCAATCATTGTTATATAGTCTACACCAGCCACACAATACACTTATCAATCATTGTTATATAGTCTACATCGACCACACAATACACTTATCAATCATTGTTATATAGTCTACACCGGCCACATAATACACTTATCAATCATTGTTATTGACCAAGGAGGCCACGGAACATGTTTTATACACTGTTAACGTCTACTCGGAAACATAAAACTGTTATTACATATTATCATATAGTCTACACCGGCCACACAATACACTTATCAACCATTGTCATATAGTCTACATCGGCCACACAGTACACTTATCAATCATTGTCATATAGTCTACATCGGCCACACAATACACTTATCAATCATTGCTATATAGTCTACATCGGCCACACAATACACTTATCAATCATTGTTATATAGTCTACACCGGCCACACAATACACTTATCAATCATTGTATATAGTCTATATCGGCCACACAATACACTTATCAACCACTGTCATATAGTCTACACCGGCCACACAATACACTTATCAATCATTGTTATATAGTCTACACCGGCCACATAATACACTTATCAATCATTGTATATATTCTATATCGGCCACACAATACACTTATCAACCATTGTCATATAGTCTACATCGGCCACACAATACACTTATCAATCATTGTTATATAGTCTACATCGGCCACACATTACACTTATCAATCATTGTTATATAGTCTACACCAGCCACACAATACACTTATCAATCATTGTTATATAGTCTACACCGACCACACAATACACTTATCAATCATTGTTATATAGTCTACACCGGCCACATGATACACTTATCAATCATTGTATATAGTCTATATCGGCCACACAATACACTTATCAACCATTGTCATATAGTCTACATCGGCCACACAATACACTTATCAATCATTGTTATATAGTCTACATCGGCCACACAATACACTTATCAATCATTGTTATATAGTCTACACCGGCCACACAATACACTTATCAATCATTGTATATAGTCTATATCGGCCACACAATACACTTATCAACCATTGTCATATAGTCTACACTGGCCACACATTACACTTATCAACCATTGTCATATAGTCTACATCGGCCACACAATACACTTATCAATCATTGTTATATAGTCTACACCGTCCACACAATACACTTATCAATCATTGTTATATAGTCTACACCGGCCACACAATACACTTATCAATCATTGTATATAGTCTATAGCGGCCACACAATACACTTATCAACCATTGTCATATAGTCTACATCGGCTACACAATACACTTATCAATCATTGTTATTGACCAAGGAGGCCACGGAACATGTTTTATACACTGTTAACGTCTACTCGGAAACATAAAACTGTTATTACATATTGTCATATAGTCTACACCGGCCACACAATACACTTATCAACCATTGTCATATAGTCTACATCGGCCACACAGTACACTTATGAATCATTGTCATATAGTCTACATCGGCAACACAATACACTTATCAATCATTGCTATATAGTCTACATCGGCCACACAATACACTTATCAATCATTGTTATATAGTCTACACCGGCCACACAATACACTTATCAATCATTGTATATAGTCTATATCGGCCACACAATACACTTATCAACCACTGTCATATAGTCTACACCGGCCACACAATACACTTATCAATCATTGTTATATAGTCTACACCGGCCACATAATACACTTATCAATCATTGTATATATTCTATATCGGCCACACAATACACTTATCAATCATTGTTATATAGTCTACATCGACCACACAATACACTTATCAATCATTGTTATATAGTCTACACCGGCCACATAATACACTTATCAATCATTGTATATAGTCTATATCGGCCACACAATACACTTATCAACCATTGTCATATAGTCTACATCGGCCACACAATACACTTATCAATCATTGTTATATAGTCTACATCGGCCACACAATACACTTATCAATCATTGTTATATAGTCTACACCGACCACACAATACACTTATCAATCATTGTTATATAGTCTACACCGGCCACATGATACACTTATCAATCATTGTATATAGTCTATATCGGCCACACAATACACTTATCAACCATTGTCATATAGTCTACATCGGCCACACAATACACTTATCAATCATTGTTATATAGTCTACATCGGCCACACAATACACTTATCAATCATTGTTATATAGTCTACACCGGCCACACAATACACTTATCAATCATTGTATATAGTCTATATCGGCCACACAATACACTTATCAACCATTGTCATATAGTCTACACTGGCCACACATTACACTTATCAACCATTGTCATATAGTCTACATCGGCCACACAATACACTTATCAATCATTGTTATATAGTCTACACCGTCCACACAATACACTTATCAATCATTGTTATATAGTCTACACCGGCCACACAATACACTTATCAATCATTGTATATAGTCTATAGCGGCCACACAATACACTTATCAACCATTGTCATATAGTCTACATCGGCTACACAATACACTTATCAATCATTGTTATTGACCAAGGAGGCCACGGAACATGTTTTATACACTGTTAACGTCTACTCGGAAACATAAAACTGTTATTACATATTGTCATATAGTCTACACCGGCCACACAATACACTTATCAACCATTGTCATATAGTCTACATCGGCCACACAGTACACTTATCAATCATTGTCATATAGTCTACATCGGCCACACAATACACTTATCAATCATTGCTATATAGTCTACATCGGCCACACAATACACTTATCAATCATTGTTATATAGTCTACACCGGCCACACAATACACTTATCAATCATTGTATATAGTCTATATCGGCCACACAATACACTTATCAACCACTGTCATATAGTCTACACCGGCCACACAATACACTTATCAATCATTGTTATATAGTCTACACCGGCCACATAATACACTTATCAATCATTGTATATATTCTATATCGGCCACACAATACACTTATCAATCATTGTTATATAGTCTACATCGACCACACAATACACTTATCAATCATTGTTATATAGTCTACACCGGCCACATAATACACTTATCAATCATTGTATATAGTCTATATCGGCCACACAATACACTTATCAACCATTGTCATATAGTCTACATCGGCCACACAATACACTTATCAATCATTGTTATATAGTCTACATCGGCCACACAATACACTTATCAATCATTGTTATATAGTCTACACCGGCCACACAATACACTTATCAATCATTGTATATAGTCTATATCGGCCACACAATACACTTATCAACAATTGTCATATAGTCTACACTGGCCACACATTACACTTATCAAACATTGTTATTGACCAAGGAGGCCACGGAACATGTTTTATACACTGTTAACGTCTACTCGGAAACAAATCTGTTATTACATATTGTTATATAGACTACACTGGCCACACATTACACTTATCAATCATTGTTATTGACCAAGGAGGCCACGGAACATGTTTTATACACTGTTAACGTCTACTCGGAAACAAAACTGTTATTACATATTGTTATATAGACTACACCGGCCACACATTACACTTATCAATCATTGTTATATAGTCTACATCAGCCACACATTACACTTATCAAACATTGTTATTGACCAAGGAGGCCACGGAACATGTTTTATACACTGTTAACGTCTACTCGGAAACAAAACTGTTATTACATATTGTTATATAGTCTACACCGGCCACACATTACACTTATCAAACATTGTTATTGACCAAGGAGGCCACGGAACATGTTTTATACACTGTTAACGTCTACTCGGAAACAAAACTGTTATTACATATTGTTATATAGTCTACATCGGCCACACAATACACTTATCAATCATTGTTATATAGTCTACACCGGCCACACAATACACTTATCAAACATTGTTATTGACCAAGGAGGCCACGGAACATGTTTTATACACTGTTAACTTCTACTCGGAAACAAAACTTTTATTACATATTGTTATATAGTCTACATCGGCCACACAATACACTTATCAATCATTGTTATATAGTTTACACCGGCCACACAATACAATTATCAAACATTGTTATTGACCAAGGAGGCCACGGAACATGTTTTATACACTGTTAACGTCTACTCGGAAACAAAACTGTTATTTCATATTGTTATATAGTCTACATCGGCCACACAATACACTTATCAATCATTGTTATATAGTCTACACCGGCCACACAATACACTTATCAAACATTGTTATTGACCAAGGAGGCCACGGAACATGTTTTATACACTGTTAACTTCTACTCGGAAACAAAACTGTTATTACATATTGTTATATAGACTACACTGGCCACACATTACACTTATCAATCATTGTTATTGACCAAGGAGGCCACGGAACATGTTTTATACACTGTTAACGTCTACTCGGAAACAAAACTGTTATTACATATTGTTATATAGTCTACACCGGCCACACAATACACTTATCAAACATTGTTATTGACCAAGGAGGCCACGGAACATGTTTTATACACTGTTAACGTCTACTCGGAAACAAAACTGTTATTTCATATTGTTATATAGACTACACTGGCCACACATTACACTTATCAATCATTGTTATTGACCAAGGAGGCCACGGAACATGTTTTATACACTGTTAACGTCTAATCGGAAACAAAACTGTTATTACATATTGTTATATAGACTCCACTGGCCACACATTACACTTATCAATCATTGTTATATAGTCTACACCGGCCACACATTACACTTATCAAACATTGTTATTGACCAAGGAGGCCACGGAACATGTTTTATACACTGTTAACGTCTACTCGGAAACAAAACTGTTATTACATATTGTTATATAGACTACATCGGCCACACAATACACTTATCAATCATTGTTATATAGTCTACATCGACCACACAATACACCTATCAATCATTGTTATATAGTCTACACCGGCCACATAATACACTTATCAATCATTGTATATAGTCTATATTGGCCACACAATACACTTATCAACCATTGTCATATAGTCTACATCGGCCACACAATACACTTATCAATCATTGTTATATAGTCTACATCGGCCACACAATACACTTATCAATCATTGCTATATAGTCTACACCGGCCACACAATACACTTATCAATCATTGTTATTGACCAAGGAGGCCACGGAACATGTTTTATACACTGTTAACGTCTACTCGAAACAAAACTGTTATTACATATTGTTATATAGACTACCCTAGCCACACAATACACTTATCAATCATTGTTATATAGTCTACACCGGCCACACAATACACTTATCAAACATTGTTATTGACCAAGGAGGCCACGGAACATGTTTTATACACTGTTAACGTCTACTCGGAAACAAAACTGTTATTACCTATTGTTATATAGACTACAATGGCCACACATTACACTTATCAATCATTGTTATTGACCAAGGAGGCCACGGAACATGTTTTATACACTGTTAACGTCTAATCGGAAACAAAACTGTTATTACATATTGTTATATAGACTACACTGGCCACACATTACACTTATCAATCATTGTTATATAGTCTACACCGGCCACACATTACACTTATCAAACATTGTTATTGACCAAGGAGGCCACGGAACATGTTTTATACACTGTTAACGTCTACTCGGAAACAAAACTGTTATGACATATTGTTATATAGTCTACACCGGCCACAATAATACACTTATCAAACATTGTTATTGACCAAGGAGGCCACGGAACATGTTTTATACACTGTTAACGTCTACTCGGAAACAAAACTGTTATTACATATTGTTATATAGACTACATCGGCCACACAATACACTTATCAATCATTGTTATATAGTCTACATCGACCAGACAATACACCTATCAATCATTGTTATATAGTCTACACCGGCCACATAATACACTTATCAATCATTGTATATAGTCTATATTGGCCACACAATACACTTATCAACCATTGTCATATAGTCTACATCGGCCACACAATACACTTATCAATCATTGTTATATAGTCTACATCGGCCACACAATACACTTATCAATCATTGCTATATAGTCTACACCGGCCACACAATACACTTATCAATCATTGTTATTGACCAAGGAGGCCACGGAACATGTTTTATACACTGTTAACGTCTACTCGGAAACAAAACTGTTATTACATATTGTTATATAGACTACCCTAGCCACACATTACACTTATCAATCATTGTTATATAGTCTACACTGGCCACACATTACACTTATCAAACATTGTTATTGACCGAGGAGGCCACGGAACATGTTTTATACACTGTTAACTTCTACTCGGAAACAAAACTGTTATTACATATTGTTATATAGTCTACATCGGCCACACAATACACTTATCAATCATTGTTATATAGTCTAAACCGGCCACACAATACACTTATCAAACATTGTTATTGACCAAGGAGGCCACGGAACATGTTTTATACACTGTTAACTTCTACTCGGAAACAAAACTTTTATTACATATTGTTATATAGTCTACATCGGCCACACAATACACTTATCAATCATTGTTATATAGTCTACACTGGCCACACAAATACACTTATCAAACATTGTTATTGACCAAGGAGGCCACGGAACATGTTTTATACACTGTTAACGTCTACTCGGAAACAAAACTGTTATTTCATATTGTTATATAGTCTACATCGGCCACACAATACACTTATCAATCATTGTTATATAGTCTACACCGGCCACACAATACACTTATCAAACATTGTTATTGACCAAGGAGGCCACGGAACATGTTTTATACACTGTTAACTTCTACTCGGAAACAAAACTGTTATTACATATTGTTATATAGACTACACTGGCCACACATTACACTTATCAATCATTGTTATTGACCAAGGAGGCCACGGAACATGTTTTATACACTGTTAACGTCTACTCGGAAACAAAACTGTTATTACATATTGTTATATAGTCTACATCGGCCACACAATACACTTATCAATCATTGTTATATAGTCTACACCGGCCACACAATACACTTATCAAACATTGTTATTGACCAAGGAGGCCACGGAACATATTTTATACACTGTTAACGTCTAATCGGAAACAAAACTGTTATTACATATTGTTATATAGACTACACTGGCCACACATTACACTTATCAATCATTGTTATATAGTCTACACCGGCCACACATTACACTTATCAAACATTGTTATTGACCAAGGAGGCCACGGAACATGTTTTATACACTGTTAACGTCTACTCGGAAACAAAACTGTTATGACATATTGTTATATAGTCTACACCGGCCACACATTACACTTATCAAACATTGTTATTGACCAAGGAGGCCACGGATCATGTTTTATACACTGTTAACGTCTACTCGGAAACAAAACTGTTATTACATATTGTTATATAGACTACATCGGCCACACAATACACTTATCAATCATTGTTATATAGTCTACATCGACCTGACAATACACCTATCAATCATTGTTATATAGTCTACACCGGCCACATAATACACTTATCAATCATTGTATATAGTCTATATTGGCCACACAATACACTTATGAACCATTGTCATATAGTCTACATCGGCCACACAATACACTTATCAATCATTGTTATATAGTCTACATCGGCCACACAATACACTTATCAATCATTGCTATATAGTCTACACCGGCCACACAATACACTTATCAATCATTGTTATTGACCAAGGAGGCCACGGAACATGTTTTATACACTGTTAACGTCTACTCGGAAACAAAACTGTTATTACATATTGTTATATAGACTACCCTAGCCACACATTACACTTATCAATCATTGTTATATAGTCTACACTGGCCACACATTACACTTATCAAACATTGTTATTGACCGAGGAGGCCACGGAACATGTTTTATACACTGTTAACTTCTACTCGGAAACAAAACTGTTATTACATATTGTTATATAGTCTACATCGGCCACACAATACACTTATCAATCATTGTTATATAGTCTACACCGGCCACACAATACACTTATCAAACATTGTTATATAGTCTACACCGGCCACACATTACACTTATCAAACATTGTTATTGACCGAGGAGGCCACGGAACATGTTTTATACACTGTTAACTTCTACTCGGAAACAAACTGTTATTACATATTGTTATATAGTCTACATCGGCCACACAATACACTTATCAATCATTGTTATATAGTCTACATCGGCCACACAATACACTTATCAATCATTGTTATATAGTCTACACTGGCCACACATTACACTTATCAAACATTGTTATTGACCGAGGAGGCCACGGAACATGTTTTATACACTGTTAACTTCTACTCGGAAACAAAACTGTTATTACATATTGTTATATAGTCTACATCGGCCACACAATACACTTATCAATCATTGTTATATAGTCTACATCGGCCACACAATACACTTATCAATCATTGTTATATAGTCTACACCGGCCACACATTACACTTATCAAACATTGTTATTGACCGAGGAGGCCACGGAACATGTTTTATACACTGTTAACTTCTACTCGGAAACAAAACTTTTATTACATATTGTTATATAGTCTACATCGGCCACACAATACACTTATCAATCATTGTTATATAGTCTACACCGGCCACACAATACACTTATCAAACATTGTTATTGACCAAGGAGGCCACGGAACATGTTTTATACACTGTTAACGTCTACTCGGAAACAAAACTGTTATTTCATATTGTTATATAGTCTACATCGGCCACACAATACACTTATCAATCATTGTTATATAGTCTACACCGGCCACACAATACACTTATCAAACATTGTTATTGACCAAGGAGGCCACGGAACATGTTTTATACACTGTTAACTTCTACTCGGAAACAAAACTGTTATTACATATTGTTATATAGACTACACTGGCCACACATTACACTTATCAATCATTGTTATTGACCAAGGAGGCCACGGAACATGTTTTATACACTGTTAACGTCTACTCGGAAACAAAACTGTTATTACATATTGTTATATAGTCTACATCGGCCACACAATACACTTATCAATCATTGTTATATAGTCTACACCGGCCACACAATACACTTATCAAACATTGTTATTGACCAAGGAGGCCACGGAACATGTTTTATACACTGTTAACGTCTACTCGGAAACAAAACTGTTATTTCATATTGTTATATAGACTACACTGGCCACACATTACACTTATCAATCATTGTTATTGACCAAGGAGGCCACGGAACATGTTTTATACACTGTTAACGTCTAATCGGAAACAAAACTGTTATTACATATTGTTATATAGACTACACTGGCCACACATTACACTTATCAATCATTGTTATATAGTCTACACCGGCCACACATTACACTTATCAAACATTGTTATTGACCAAGGAGGCCACGGAACATGTTTTATACACTGTTAACGTCTACTCGGAAACAAAACTGTTATGACATATTGTTATATAGTCTACACCGGCCACACATTACACTTATCAAACATTGTTATTGACCAAGGAGGCCACGGAACATGTTTTATACACTGTTAACGTCTACTCGGAAACAAAACTGTTATTACATATTGTTATATAGACTACACTGGCCACACATTACACTGATCAAACATTGTTATTGACCAAGGAGGCCACGGAACATGTTTTATACACTGTTAACGTCTACTCGGAAACAAAACTGTTATTACATATTGTTATATAGACTACATCGGCCACACAATACACTTATCAATCATTGTTATATAGTCTACATCGACCACACAATACACCTATCAATCATTGTTATATAGTCTACACCGGCCACATAATACACTTATCAATCATTGTATATAGTCTATATTGGCCACACAATACACTTATCAACCATTGTCATATAGTCTACATCGGCCACACAATACACTTATCAATCATTGTTATATAGTCTACATCGGCCACACAATACACTTATCAATCATTGCTATATAGTCTACACCGGCCACACAATACACTTATCAATCATTGTTATTGACCAAGGAGGCCACGGAACATGTTTTATACACTGTTAACGTCTACTCGGAAACAAAACTGTTATTACATATTGTTATATAGACTACCCTAGCCACACATTACACTTATCAATCATTGTTATATAGTCTACACTGGCCACACATTACACTTATCAAACATTGTTATTGACCGAGGAGGCCACGGAACATGTTTTATACACTGTTAACTTCTACTCGGAAACAAAACTGTTATTACATATTGTTATATAGACTACCCTAGCCACACATTACAGTTATCAATCATTGTTATATAGTCTACACCGGCCACACAATACACTTATCAAACATTGTTATTGACCAAGGAGGCCACGGAACATGTTTTATACACTGTTAACGTCTACTCGAAACAAACTGTTATTACATATTGTTATATAGACTACAATGGCCACACATTACACTTATCAATCATTGTTATTGACCAAGGAGGCCACGGAACATGTTTTATACACTGTTAACGTCTAATCGGAAACAAAACTGTTATTACATATTGTTATATAGACTACACTGGCCACACATTACACTTATCAATCATTGTTATATAGTCTACACCGGCCACACATTACACTTATCAAACATTGTTATTGACCAAGGAGGCCACGGAACATGTTTTATACACTGTTAACGTCTACTCGGAAACAAAACTGTTATGACATATTGTTATATAGTCTACACCGGCCACACATTACACTTATCAAACATTGTTATTGACCAAGGAGGCCACGGAACATGTTTTATACACTGTTAACGTCTACTCGGAAACAAAACTGTTATTACATATTGTTATATAGACTACATCGGCCACACAATACACTTATCAATCATTGTTATATAGTCTACATCGACCACACAATACACCTATCAATCATTGTTATATAGTCTACACCGGCCACATAATACACTTATCAATCATTGTATATAGTCTATATTGGCCACACAATACACTTATCAACCATTGTCATATAGTCTACATCGGCCACACAATACACTTATCAATCATTGTTATATAGTCTACATCGGCCACACAATACACTTATCAATCATTGCTATATAGTCTACACCGGCCACACAATACACTTATCAATCATTGTTATTGACCAAGGAGGCCACGGAACATGTTTTATACACTGTTAACGTCTACTCGGAAACAAAACTGTTATTACATATTGTTATATAGACTACCCTAGCCACACATTACACTTATCAATCATTGTTATATAGTCTACACTGGCCACACATTACACTTATCAAACATTGTTATTGACCGAGGAGGCCACGGAACATGTTTTATACACTGTTAACTTCTACTCGGAAACAAAACTGTTATTACATATTGTTATATAGTCTACATCGGCCACACAATACACTTATCAATCATTGTTATATAGTCTACACCGGCCACACCATACACTTATCAAACATTGTTATTGACCAAGGAGGCCACGGAACATGTTTTATACACTGTTAACTTCTACTCGGAAACAAAACTGTTATTACATATTGTTATATAGTCTACATCGGCCACACAATACACTTATCAATCATTGTTATATAGTCTACACCGGCCACTTAATACACTTATCAAACATTGTTATTGACCAAGGAGGCCACGGAACATGTTTTATACACTGTTAACGTCTACTCGGAAACAAAACTGTTATTACATATTGTTATATAGTCTACACTGGCCACACATTACACTTATCAATCATTGTTATTGACCAAGGAGGCCACGGAACATGTTTTATACACTGTTAACGTCTACTCGGAAACAAAACTGTTATTACATATTGTTATATAGTCTACATCGGCCACACAATACACTTATCAATCATTGTTATATAGTCTACACCGGCCACACCATACACTTATCAAACATTGTTATTGACCAAGGAGGCCACGGAACATGTTTTATACACTGTTAACTTCTACTCGGAAACAAAACTGTTATTACATATTGTTATATAGTCTACATCGGCCACACAATACACTTATCAATCATTGTTATATAGTCTACACCGGCCACATAATACACTTATCAAACATTGTTATTGACCAAGGAGGCCACGGAACATGTTTTATACACTGTTAACGTCTACTCGGAAACAAAACTGTTATTTCATATTGTTATATAGACTACACTGGCCACACATTACACTTATCAATCATTGTTATTGACCAAGGAGGCCACGGAACATGTTTTATACACTGTTAACGTCTAATCGGAAACAAAACTGTTATTACATATTGTTATATAGACTACACTGGCCACACATTACACTTATCAATCATTGTTATATAGTCTACACCGGCCACACATTACACTTATCAAACATTGTTATTGACCAAGGAGGCCACGGAACATGTTTTATACACTGTTAACGTCTACTCGGAAACAAAACTGTTATTACATATTGTTATATAGTCTACACCGGCCACACATTACACTTATCAAACATTGTTATTGACCAAGGAGGCCACGGAACATGTTTTATACACTGTTAACGTCTACTCGGAAACAAAACTGTTATTACATATTGTTATATAGACTACACTGGCCACACATTACACTGATCAAACATTGTTATTGACCAAGGAGGCCACGGAACATGTTTTATACACTGTTAACGTCTACTCGGAAACAAAACTGTTATTACATATTGTTATATAGACTACATCGGCCACACAATACACTTATCAATCATTGTTATATAGTCTACATCGACCACACAATACACCTATCAATCATTGTTATATAGTCTACACCGGCCACATAATACACTTATCAATCATTGTATATAGTCTATATTGGCCACACAATACACTTATGAACCATTGTCATATAGTCTACATCGGCCACACAATACACTTATCAATCATTGTTATATAGTCTACATCGGCCACACAATACACTTATCAATCATTGCTATATAGTCTACACCGGCCACACAATACACTTATCAATCATTGTTATTGACCAAGGAGGCCACGGAACATGTTTTATACACTGTTAACGTCTACTCGGAAACAAAACTGTTATTACATATTGTTATATAGACTACCCTAGCCACACATTACACTTATCAATCATTGTTATATAGTCTACACCGGCCACACAATACACTTATCAAACATTGTTATTGACCAAGGAGGCCACGGAACATGTTTTATACACTGTTAACGTCTACTCGGAAACAAAACTGTTATTACATATTGTTATATAGACTACAATGGCCACACATTACACTTATCAATCATTGTTATTGACCAAGGAGGCCACGGAACATGTTTTATACACTGTTAACGTCTAATCGGAAACAAAACTGTTATTACATATTGTTATATAGACTACACTGGCCACACATTACACTTATCAATCATTGTTATATAGTCTACACCGGCCACACATTACACTTATCAAACATTGTTATTGACCAAGGAGGCCACGGAACATGTTTTATACACTGTTAACGTCTACTCGGAAACAAAACTGTTATGACATATTGTTATATAGTCTACACCGGCCACATTTACACTTATCAAACATTGTTATTGACCAAGGAGGCCACGGAACATGTTTTATACACTGTTAACGTCTACTCGGAAACAAAACTGTTATTACATATTGTTATATAGACTACATCGGCCACACAATACACTTATCAATCATTGTTATATAGTCTACATCGACCACACAATACACCTATCAATCATTGTTATATAGTCTACACCGGCCACATAATACACTTATCAATCATTGTATATAGTCTATATTGGCCACACAATACTCTTATCAACCATTGTCATATAGTCTACATCGGCCACACAATACACTTATCAATCATTGTTATATAGTCTACATCGGCCACACAATACACTTATCAATCATTGCTATATAGTCTACACCGGCCACACAATACACTTATCAATCATTGTTATTGACCAAGGAGGCCACGGAACATGTTTTATACACTGTTAACGTCTACTCGGAAACAAAACTGTTATTACATATTGTTATATAGACTACCCTAGCCACACATTACACTTATCAATCATTGTTATATAGTCTACACTGGCCACACATTACACTTATCAAACATTGTTATTGACCGAGGAGGCCACGGAACATGTTTTATACACTGTTAACTTCTACTCGGAAACAAAACTGTTATTACATATTGTTATATAGTCTACATCGGCCACACAATACACTTATCAATCATTGTTATATAGTCTACACCGGCCACACAATACACTTATCAAACATTGTTATTGACCAAGGAGGCCACGGAACATGTTTTATACACTGTTAACGTCTACTCGGAAACAAAACTGTTATTACATATTGTTATATAGTCTACACTGGCCACACATTACACTTATCAATCATTGTTATTGACCAAGGAGGCCACGGAACATGTTTTATACACTGTTAACGTCTACTCGGAAACAAAACTGTTATTACATATTGTTATATAGTCTACATCGGCCACACAATACACTTATCAATCATTGTTATATAGTCTACACCGGCCACACCATACACTTATCAAACATTGTTATTGACCAAGGAGGCCACGGAACATGTTTTATACACTGTTAACTTCTACTCGGAAACAAAACTGTTATTACATATTGTTATATAGTCTACATCGGCCACACAATACACTTATCAATCATTGTTATATAGTCTACACCGGCCACACAATACACTTATCAAACATTGTTATTGACCAAGGAGGCCACGGAACATGTTTTATACACTGTTAACGTCTACTCGGAAACAAAACTGTTATTTCATATTGTTATATAGACTACACTGGCCACACATTACACTTATCAATCATTGTTATTGACCAAGGAGGCCACGGAACATGTTTTATACACTGTTAACGTCTAATCGGAAACAAAACTGTTATTACATATTGTTATATAGACTACACTGGCCACACATTACACTTATCAATCATTGTTATATAGTCTACACCGGCCACACATTACACTTATCAAACATTGTTATTGACCAAGGAGGCCACGGAACATGTTTTATACACTGTTAACGTCTACTCGGAAACAAAACTGTTATGACATATTGTTATATAGTCTACACCGGCCACACATTACACTTATCAAACATTGTTATTGACCAAGGAGGCCACGGAACATGTTTTATACACTGTTAACGTCTACTCGGAAACAAAACTGTTATTACATATTGTTATATAGACTACACTGGCCACACATTACACTGATCAAACATTGTTATTGACCAAGGAGGCCACGGAACATGTTTTATACACTGTTAACGTCTACTCGGAAACAAAACTGTTATTACATATTGTTATATAGACTACATCGGCCACACAATACACTTATCAATCATTGTTATATAGTCTACATCGACCACACAATACACCTATCAATCATTGTTATATAGTCTACACCGGCCACATAATACACTTATCAATCATTGTATATAGTCTATATTGGCCACACAATACACTTATCAACCATTGTCATATAGTCTACATCGGCCACACAATACACTTATCAATCATTGTTATATAGTCTACATCGGCCACACAATACACTTATCAATCATTGCTATATAGTCTACACCGGCCACACAATACACTTATCAATCATTGTTATTGACCAAGGAGGCCACGGAACATGTTTTATACACTGTTAACGTCTACTCGGAAACAAAACTGTTATTACATATTGTTATATAGACTACCCTAGCCACACATTACACTTATCAATCATTGTTATATAGTCTACACCGGCCACACAATACACTTATCAAACATTGTTATTGACCAAGGAGGCCACGGAACATGTTTTATACACTGTTAACGTCTACTCGGAAACAAAACTGTTATTACATATTGTTATATAGACTACAATGGCCACACATTACACTTATCAATCATTGTTATTGACCAAGGAGGCCACGGAACATGTTTTATACACTGTTAACGTCTAATCGGAAACAAAACTGTTATTACATATTGTTATATAGACTACACTGGCCACACATTACACTTATCAATCATTGTTATATAGTCTACATCAGCCACACATTACACTTATCAAACATTGTTATTGACCAAGGAGGCCACGGAACATGTTTTATACACTGTTAACGTCTACTCGGAAACAAAACTGTTATGACATATTGTTATATAGTCTACACCGGCCACACATTACACTTATCAAACATTGTTATTGACCAAGGAGGCCACGGAACATGTTTTATACACTGTTAACGTCTACTCGGAAACAAAACTGTTATTACATATTGTTATATAGACTACATCGGCCACACAATACACTTATCAATCATTGTTATATAGTCTACATCGACCACACAATTCACCTATCAATCATTGTTATATAGTCTACACCGGCCACATAATACACTTATCAATCATTGTATATAGTCTATATTGGCCACACAATACACTTATCAACCATTGTCATATAGTCTACATCGGCCACACAATACACTTATCAATCATTGTTATATAGTCTACATCGGCCACACAATACACTTATCAATCATTGCTATATAGTCTACACCGGCCACTAATACACTTATCAAACATTGTTATTGACCAAGGAGGCCACGGAACATGTTTTATACACTGTTAACTTCTACTCGGAAACAAAACTGTTATTACATATTGTTATATAGTCTACATCGGCCACACAATACACTTATCAATCATTGTTATATAGTCTACACCGGCCACACAATACACTTATCAAACATTGTTATTGACCAAGGAGGCCACGGAACATGTTTTATACACTGTTAACGTCTACTCGGAAACAAATCTGTTATTACATATTGTTATATAGACTACACTGGCCACACATTACACTTATCAATCATTGTTATTGACCAAGGAGGCCAACGAACATGTTTTATACACTGTTAACGTCTACTCGGAAACAAATCTGTTATTACATATTGTTATATAGACTACACTGGCCACACATTACACTTATCAATCATTGTTATTGACCAAGGAGGCCACGGAACATGGTTTATACACTGTTAACGTCTACTCGGAAACAAAACTGTTATTACATATTGTTATATAGTCTACACCGGCCACACATTACACTTATCAAACATTGTTATTGACCAAGGAGGCCACGGAACATGTTTTATACACTGTTAACGTCTACTCGGAAACAAAACTGTTATTACATATTGTTATATAGACTACACTGGCCACACATTACACTTATCAATCATTGTTATTGACCAAGGAGGCCACGGAACATGTTTTATACACTGTTAACGTCTACTCGGAAACAAAACTGTTATTACATATTGTTATATAGACTACATCGGCCACACAATACACTTATCAATAATTGTTATATAGTCTACACCGGCCACACATTACACTTATCAAACATTGTTATTGACCAAGGAGGCCACGGAACATGTTTTATACACTGTTAACGTCTACTCGGAAACAAAACTGTTATTACATATTGTTATATAGACTACCCTGGCCACACATTACACTTATCAATCATTGTTATTGACCAAGGAGGCCACGGAACATGTCTTATACACTGTTAACGTCTACTCGGAAACAAAACTGTTATTATATATTGTTTTACCCAACTACACCGGCCACACATTACACTTATCAATCATTGTTATATAGTCTACACCACACACACAATCAAACATTATCAATGACCAAGGAGTATATAGTCTATTATACACTGCCAACGTCTACTACACCGGAAACAATACACTTATCAATCATTGTTATATAGTCTACACCGGCCACACATTACACTTATCAATCATTGTTATTGACCAAGGAGGCCACGGAACATGTCTTATACACTGTTAACGTCTACTCGGAAACAAAACTGTTATTATATATTGTTTTATAGACTACACCGGCCACACATTACCTACATCATAAATTGCTGTACTATCCAGGCTGGTCTTGGAATAGCAATATCATTACCACAAACCCCAGTGGTCCTGTCCGGGCCTTTCATTACCCTTATCTTCGCTCGTCACACCGAAGACCCGGGTTCGATTCCCCACATGGGTACAATGTGTGAAGCCCGTTTCTGGTGTCCCCCGCCGTGATATTGCTTGAATACTTCTAAAAGCGGCGTAAAGCCATACTCACTCACTCACTCACCCATTACACTTATCACACATTGTCATACTGTCTTCACCGTACCTTCACATGAGCAAACATAACTGGCAGTGACAGCATGGGATGGACGCTAGGGGTAACTATTGAGGGTGAAACAACCATTGCGATAGCGATAGTCTATGCAACATACTATTGCGACCAACTATTGCAATACTATTGCAATACTATTGCAATAGTTTTTTTCTCCTTGAATTGTCTCATTTGAAGTCATTCCCAATTGAACATATAGTTTATATGAAATAAAAACAAGTTAAGGTAGTTTCAGTCAATTTAATAACTGACAAGAAACTTGAAACCTAGATCAGGTAAACAGTTAAAACATAAACTCAGTGAAGCTGCAAATCTGCACTCTAAATCAAGTGAACGAATCTGATACATCCTGTAATTTTCGCTGCACATTTATCATCGGAAGTCAATTACTAAACTATCGATAGTCACACATACTATCGATGCAACGATAGTTTTTCGTTTCTACCGTCGATTAATTGCTATCGGAGACTCAACAACTGCAATGCATCGATAGTTCGATGCATCGTTACAGCCCTAATGGACGCATCATATGTGGGAGAATATCCATGTTGTAGTCACAAAGCAAACAATGAGCTTTGATGATGAGCTGTATAGTGTGTTTTGAACACTGTTTTCAGACATTGCAATTTAGACAGTTCGAGATGATCAATGATTTTAAGGCGCTTCAGTTGATCTTGGCAAGGAATATACCACCTGCCAAAGCAAGTATGGTAATGCGCTAATGTAAACTACGACTGAGGTGAGGTGAGGTGAGGTGAGGTGAGGTGAGGTGAGGTGAGGTGAGGTGAGGTGAGGTGAAATGGGGTTTAACGTCGTATACGTACTTGAGAATATTTCGCTCATATGACGACGTGGATGCGTGTGTATGTGCATGTGCGGCTGCTTGTACTGACTGACTGAGTTTTGGTTTTACGCCGCTTTTAGCAATATTCCAGCAACATCACGGCGGGGGACACCAGAAATGGGCTTCACACATTGTACTCATGTGGGGATTCGAACCCGGGTCTTCGGCGTAACGAGCCAACGCTTTAACCACTAGGCTACCCCACCGCCTGCTTGTACTAGCCCAGACTTAAGCTGGTTTTATAGTGCTAGCTCACTGAGATACCATGCCGCAGTTAAGCATGAATACCCCACTCAGACACATACAGACTCCGAGCCGACCAGTTCTTGTTGTACCCATTGATGTCGAGCGCCAGGCAGCGACCAACAAGTACCACATTTTAAAGTCTTTTGGTATGACGCGGCCGGGATGGAACCCGCGACCTTCCGCTCCCTGGGCGGACGTTCTAACCACTACACCACGGAGGCGGTCCCACTACGACTGAGAATATAAAGGAATTAGATAACAATCACGAGTAATTTCATGTCGATTGGGGTTGTATACGGATTGATGTTGTGTCTACATGCTGGTGGAGTATCGGGTTGAAGATGACAGCTTATTTCATGCTGTGAATGAATACATCACACCTTTTATGGATAACAACAACGTTTCAGAGCTAATTCTTGCCCCTTCATGAGGTAAATGGAAAGACTGACTGACTGACTGAGTTTTGGTTTTACGCCGCTTTTAGCAATATTCCAGCAACATCACGGCGGGGGACACCAGAAATGGGCTTCACACATTGTACCCATGTGGGGATTCGAACCCGGGTCTTCGGAGTGACGAGCCAACGCTTTAACCACTAGGCTACCCCACCGCCCCTGAATGAAAAGAACAAAAAGAAGTTTTTATCCATAAAACGGATCACGTATCCATGTCCAACTTCTAAATGCCTTTCAAGAACACCACTGTGTAAGTTACTGTACCAGCCTACACTTACGATGTACCCTATCCTTCCAGTAACATATCTATTATGTTGATCCTGGTAAAACAAGCACAATGTAAACTAAAATATCCATAAAAGCACGATTTATGGGGAGTCCTTATTCCTTTCAGCAAGTTAATGCCCAGAAATTATTACCACTCCTTGCATATTTTCAGCTCCCAGGGAGAAGCTGGTTAGAGCGTCCGCCCGGAGAGCGGGAGGTCGCGGGTTCGATCCCCGACCGCGTCATACCAAAAGACGTTAAAATATGGTACTTGTTGGTCCCTGCCTGGCGCTCGGCATTAATGGGTACAACAAGGACTGGTCGGCTCGGAGTCAGTATAATGTGTCTGAGTGGGGTATTCATGCTTCACTGCGGCATGGTATCTCAGTGGGCTAGCACTATAAAACCAGCTTATATCTGGGCTAGTACAAGAAGCCGCACATACACATACACAGGCATGCATGTCGTCAAATAAGCGAAATATTCTCAAGCACGACGATAAACCCAATTTCACCTCACCTCCCAGGCAGAAGCTGCCAGTGAAGCGCTAGGAGGTAAACAATCACACACCCTCTCATCCTGTCTGGTCCCATTCACTACTGGGCGAAGAGGTAGAAAATACATGAAATGTGTCAACATATAGAAATATTTCACCATGTGTACCATGGTTTGCAAATATGATGGTTTTGAAATAGCAGTGGATGAATATTTCATAAAATCAGACTGAGCCATCTTCAAGGAATTAATACCCAGCCACGTAATATTAACACTGAAACAATGGTGGAAGTCATAAGAAGTCTGGTAAAGAGTTTACGTGCTAGTATGCATGTTTGTTGCAGTTCAGGCTGTTTTTGCAATGTATCGAATTAAAGTGTAGCATTAGAAGGTCAAATATCAAGCATACTTTAAACCCACGCAAAGGATACCAGATTCAAAGAGTGACCAACGAACACCAGCTACACGTGTGAGAGATAGCCAAAGTTAGCCCTATCTGGCACAAGTATTACGTTGTAACTATGACGATTGTAAAATCTGACAATTAAGTTCAAATATCCGAATGGTAAGGCGGTGGACTGGTCTGACTGTGTTCGTCAGCCATGATGCCAAAATGGATAATTCTCAATATGCGAAGCTGTGTTAAATACCATATCTGGATTTGTTTCTTGAAGTGACATAAACATATATGTCTTTACTCTCATACTATTTAATACACATCTACCCTATAATTATATTACATAAGCCTTAACTGCGTATCAACAGTTGACCTACTTGACCATCACGGGTCATGATGGCACCAACACATGACACGGGCATGTCGTCCTAACTTTCTGTCACTCTGTGTGGGATTGTCGTATACTTTACCAGGCCTTGAATATTCCACTGTTTATACATCACAACAGGCAGGAGTTTACGATTCAAATGACATAAACACCTGCCAACAGAATAGATGAGGTTTACTGCTGTGCCCTTGTGCTCTAACCTTGGGCAACATGTACAGATTGCATGTCTTAATGTCTCTTGTTGGTTAGTTGGTTTGTTTGTTGTTTAACGCCGCAAATGTTGTTTAATTTACGGCTGTATGACGGTGATCTGCAAATATTCGTGTCTGGACCAGAAAATCCAGTGATTGAAAAAAGGAGCATCGATCTTCGCATTTGAGATAGGATGACAAGCATCAACCAAGTCAGCGAGCCTGACCACCCGACCATGTTGGTCGCCTCTTAGGACAAGCCAGGGTTGCTGAAGACCAATTCTAACCCGGATCGTCACGGGTCTTAGTGTATACTTGTACTTACTGTTGACTGTGTGTATTTGAGTACCTGGGTATTGACTGTGTTCTCCCTGAGTACCTGGGTATGTGGGTATTGACTACATTGTAAAAGTGAGTGATTGAGTTTGGTTTAACGCCGCTTTTAGCAATATTCCAGCAATATCACGGCGGGGGACACCAGAAATAAGCTTCACACAATGTACCCATGTGGGGATTCGAACCCGGGTCTTCGGCGTGACGAGCTAACGCTTTAACCACTAGGCTACCCCACCGCCCACATTGTAAAATGGCACTTTGATACTAGATACTGTCTGTGGGTACCTTTGTATTGAATATGTTGTCTGTGGGTACCTTGGTATTCATTACGTTCTCTTTGGGTACCGCAGTGCTGCTAATGGTAAAGTGGCACCGGGGTATTTTGTCTCCTGGTACATGGGTACTGAATGTGTTGTTCTTCGTTACTTTGGGACTGCGTGTTTTATCTTTCGGTACCTAGGTATTGGTTGTGTTGCGCAGGGTACCTAGCTATTAGAAAATGGTCTGCTGTATCGGTAGCACCCGCCATTTATACTATTTTTCACTGTCGTCATTATTTGTGTATAAAAAAGTATGAAAAGTACATACTTTGACATACACAAGAATGCCACACCTGTTATTTTGGGGTTAAAGTAATTATTTTGAAAAACGTTTTATTGTGACTTACTAGTCACCATTGTTTACGTGTTGACAAAACACCACAGATATCTTTCATAGTGTCGTGTGGATAATACCGTGAAAAGTTTGGTTTTGTTGAATCTACACTTTTAAAAATATTTACTACTACTTTAACTAGTACTATTCTATTGGTAATATTCCTATCGCTATCATTCCCATTTGTGAGAGAGAGAACGAGAGAAACAAGAAACGACACTTTTCCTTGAAGGAAACGACCAAAACTCGGTAATAGGTTATGTATCTATTATATCTTCCATTGTGTTATTTACGTGAGAAAATTTGATTTAAAATAAAAAATACTACCAAGTACGTGTTTGCATGCGTGTCACAAGCGAACCGGTTTCCAGTGTACCGATGCATTGTGGCACATGCGATAGGTTTCTCTGTCAAAAGACAGGATTTTAATAACCTCGATTGTAAACATACACAGCCTTGAGATATTTCTCATAATACGCGAACAAAATGACCGGGCATTCCACGTTTCTGTGAACACCCACTACCGCCATCCCACCACCGCCGCCAGCTAACTATCAAACACAGCATCTGCAACATAATCTTCACTTATCTATGAAGTTGACATTTTCTCAGCAGCTGCGCAGAAAATGCACTTATATGTGCGTGCAGCACGTGCATCCGGGAAGTCTGCGATTTAAGGCGCATCGTGTTGGGCTTATAGGGCCACGGACACGGCAACTTGTTGACGTAAATCACGCTTGCTATGTCGAGCTTGTAGTGACTAAGGGCCTGGTCGATTATTGCGAAACTGGTTTTGGTTTCTGAAACTGGTTTCTCCTGTTATAAATGAGTGTCTAGTTTCATGGTTTCAAAGTGAAACCAGTTTCTAGTTTTATAAAGGAGTGGATTGTTTCACCATCCGGTTTCAAAATGGATAGAAAATAGATGTCTCAGCTACTATATATGTGGAACGAATCGAATGACAGCATTGCCGAGGGTAATATTTTTTGTCATTTTATCAGGAAATTAACAAATAATAAAGAGATGAGATGCTTTTGGAGGTAAATATTTGCGTATATGTAATTATACTGTTACAAGTAATTATATGTATACAAGTTACATAAAATAGACATGTTCAATAGACTGGGGTTTTAAATAATATTTTCCCAGTTCTCAGTTGATTTTTATCATTATTTTGGTTACAGAAATTGCTGCTCTATTTTGCCACCAAGATCAGCTGAACTTCGTTTCCGCCATGTTTGTTGTGAGAGAACGCAAAACCGAAACTGCGAAACCTGCCTCGGAGATGGTTTCGAAGTTACAGAACCCAGTTTTAGGTTTCGACAAAATTTTGAGTGCATGGTTTTCCAGAAACCCAAACCGGTTTAGCATAATCGAGTAGGCCCTAAGTTAGTCATTTGTGGTTAGTGCTGTATGAATTGTATTGTAGTTACATCATTGCGTGTAAGCTCTTTTTCGGAGGAAAGCTTGAGTGAGTGAGTGTGTTTTGATTTTACGCCAATTTAGCAATATTCCAGCATTATCACTGGCGGGGGACACCAGAAATGGACTTCACACATTGTACCCAAGCGGGGAATCGAACCCGTGTTTTCGGCGTGACGACCGAACACTTTAACCACTAGGCTACCCCACCGCCTCAGGAAAGCTTGAAGTGTGTAATGCGTCAGTCACGTCGGTGAAACTTACTCGTTACGGTGAAGATAAACATAGAATGAGTGAGTGAGTATGGTTGTAAGCCGCTTTTAGCAATATTCCAGCAATATCACGGCAGGGGACACCAGAAATGGGCTTCACACATTGTACCCACGCGGAGAATCGAACTCGGGTCTTCCGCGTGACGAACGGACGCTTTAACCACAAGGCAGCCCCACCGCCTCCGATGAGCATAGAAACATAATCTGGACTTACCGGGATTCGAACCCATGATCGTACGGGCAAAGTATGCATGAAGAATTGAGAATAGAGAACTATACTAGGCACATAAAAAAACTGTGCATACACAAATTTAAAATCTAAATTTATCAAACCTGTGTAGACACATAAGGATTTAAACTCAGAGATTAGTGACATGTATCCAACATGCATGCACGTGCCACGTTCCGTGACGTCAGTGGGTTCGTCCTTGAGACGTGCAATACGTTGTTGCACGTGCATTCCGGGAAAGAGAAACAGAGAAAATGAATGCCACACAATACTGTCACTTTGGAAAGCTCAACCCCTGCCCTTGCGATCGTTCAAAAAATTAAACGGCCATTGAAACGCATAGCATGACAAGGCTCAACAACAAGTGGCTGCACATTTCCACTGCCACCGGAACACCATTTCTGCATTGGTGAGACGCTACCAGAACACAAATGACGTCATCGATCGGCCACGTTCTGGACGTCCACGTGTAACAATGCCAAGACAGGACAGATGGATAAGGGTGACCCATCTTCGCCACAGGTTTCAGACTGCAGTGATGACTGCCCGAACCATCCCAGGACTTCGCCGTATCCACCCCAACACAGTTCGACAACGTTTACGTCATCACGGGATCAGACCACGACGTCCCGCCATCAGCCTATCCTGACACAACGTCATCGACAAGCTCGCCGAATGTGGTACCGAAATCATGTCCGCAGACCCTTGTTTTGGTGGAGAAATGTTGTTTTTACAGATGAGTCAAGGTTTAATATTTCCAATAGTAATGGACGTCAACGTGCCTATTAGACGCGTGGGAGAACGTGATGCACAGGCCTGTGTCTTGGAGAGGAATAGCTTTGGTGGTGGTTCCGTGATGATTTGGGGTGGAATAACAGCACGCCAAAGAACTCCTTTGGTGATTGTTCAGGGCAACTTAACTGGTGTGGGCTACAGGGATCAGATTCTTCGACCTGTGGCAATTCCTTTTCTGCAAAGTCATGGCCCTGGGTTAACATTCCAACGGGACAATGACCGACCTCATACGGCAAGGGTTGCTATGGATTTCTTGCAACACCACAACGTTGACTTACTGCCTTGGCCTGCAAATTCACCGGATCTCTCCCCGATAGAGCATGTTTGGGACGAGATGGATCAACGTCTACGCCGTCTTCCTCATCCGCCAGATAACGTCCTTGACCTTGCAACAGAACTTGAGAGAATCTGGCGTGACATCCCACAAGCCTTCCTTGCACGTTTGATAGGCTCTATGCGTCGTCGATGCACTGCTGTTCTCAATGCCGATGGTTGACATACCCGTTATTGAGCTTGTGACATGGTCGTTTGACCCATGTCCCGCTTGTGGACTCGTGAAGTCATTGTGATTGACTTTTCAATTGAAATTCTCCCGACTTGTTATTGTCTCATGATCCCTCCATTAAAGTTTATATGTACCTTTGACATTGTTATCATTACTTATCAACTGGGATAATATTTTGACAATGCACAGTTTCTTTATGTGGCTAGTACATTTTGTCCTCTTATGTTCAACTTAAATCGACAAAATGTAAACTCGAGATGTCTTGGTGTAAAACATTAAGGAGTGACTGGGTGAGTGTAGTTTTATGCCGTTTTGTATATCATGGAGGGAAACAGCAGACATCGGATTCATACTTTGTTCCCATGTAAGGAATATGACCCAGGTCTTTGGCGTGACGGTCGACGCTACAATTGATCTTCTGTAACCCATGCTGGTCATAAGAGGCGATTAACTGGATCGGGTGGTCAAGCTCGCTGACTTGGTTGACACATGTCATCGTATCCCAATTGCGTAGATCGATGTTCATGCAGTCAAACACCAGAACATCTGGTCTAGAAACTGTTATTTACACTCCATGATTGTGTATGAAATATTACTCATTGCGGTGTCAAATGACGAACAAACATGAAGAAACGAAGGGATATATACTACTCACACTTTGTTAAAGATCACAAAAATTCCCAACTTTACTTAAACATAGATTTTTAATTTGATATTGTATCCAATAAAACTTACATAAATAATAACATGGTACCCCTCTTAGGCAAACGGCCACTTTCATCTTATCTTATACACTTGATACATGAGTAACCACAAAAATGGTTTTCATGGCACCATTTTGCAAATCATGGAACGAGTCATTGACAAGTACACAACACCTGTGAATAGCAGGTATGGGATCCACAAGATGCTTAAACCTAGGATCCTTGCTTACAATAAGCTGAGATATTTAAACCAAATTAGACCCCACATCACAGTTTTCTGTTGAATCAATGATATAACCGGATACACTAAGCAGCTTCACATTGGTCAATCTGCAGTGGATGTTTCATCTTCACTCAAGAACTTGGGTGTATATATCGACTGCAAACTTTCTATGGAAAGTTTCACAGTTGTGTAAATGCTGCTTTTTCCATTTGAGAAACATTGGTTCCATTCGCCATCTGTTGACACAAGATGCTACCGCATGTCTCATGAGAACTTTAGTCCTCTCTCGCCTAGATTATTGTAACAGTCAATTGTTTGGAGTTTCCAACGAGCTAATCAACAAGTTACAAAATATTCAGAACATTGCTGCCCGTATTATAACAAGAAGCAAACCATCTTGTCACATATCACCCATTCTCCAATCTCTCCACTGGCTTCACATTCCTGAACGTATCAAATTTAAAACACTGATACTCACTTATCAGGCAATTCACAAAATGGGACCTGTCTATCTTCAAGAACTCATGACATTGTACACTCCCTCCAGAACTATCCGCCCCCATCATCAGTTTCTCCTGTCCACGCCTACTTATAAACTCAAATCGTTTGGTGCAAAGTCGTTTCAGTATACAGCTGCTACCCTTTGGAACTCTCTGCCTCTCGATGTAAAACTAGTACCGACTCTGCCACTCTTCAAAAACAGACTCAAAACTCACCTCTTTCAACAATATGTTTCATAAATCCATACATTTTCTTGTACATATGAACTGTGACTTGTCAGCGCTTTGAGCATTGCCTTTGTGTGGTGGAAGTCAGCGCTATATAAATACCCTTATTATTATTATTATTATTATTATTAATTAAGGGAGTATTTCCAGGGACATCAGAGCGAGGTAGACAAGAAATGGGCTTTACACAATGTACCTTTGAAACAAAATTGAAATCGGAGGAACGATTAAACAATACAGCCTTCTTTTCAACAAAAAAAGAAAAAAGAAATCGAAACAGCGAAAATTCCCCATCGAGCCTTATAACGAAGCAAGCACTATTAAATCCATGCATTTGACCTGTCGTCATAACTTTGGAAATAAATACTTATAGAGGCAAAATCCGGATTCTCTTGAACATTGGTATCACCTGAAGTTGCCAACATCACATCTCCCCCCTGCATGCAAGATTCTCAAAGAAGACTCTTTGAGATTACTCAGAAGCGTGTTTGTGTTTCTTCCCATTGCGATGACTAATTCAATGAACACGAAGCCCACATGACTCACGGACTACACATATATGTATCCCACAAATAGCTCATGTTACTTTACGTGTTGTATATGAATGTCTATCTTTCTCTCTTAACTTTAAATGTTCCCCCGCCGTGATATTGCTGGAATATTGCTAAAAGTGGCGTAAAACCCAACTCACTCACTCACTCTTACTTTCCATCAATGTATACATGTAGGTTATCAATCTACATGTAAATCTCTGTACATTTTAATATCAGCCTCCATGTGTTTGTGGATATGCCCTGCCACGTTATGCCAAAAGACTTTAAGGTACTTGATGTTACCCTGCCTGGCGTTAAGGGGATCAAACCAGGACTGGTTTGTTTAGAGCCAGTATCTAAGTGAATCAGAAACATGGTGTCTTAGTATACTAACAGTATGAACTCCCAACAAATACAACAGACGGGCAGACGGACAGACAGGGCTCAGGGCGGCGGGGTAGCCTGAAGTGGTTAAATCCTTCGCTCGTCACGCTGAAGACCCGGGTTCAATTCTCCATGTGTGTGAAACCCATCTCTGGTGTCCCCGCCTAGATATTGACGGAATATTGCAATAAGAAGCGTAAACCAAACTCACTCACTCACTCAAACCCCAGCTAATCTGACCCGTTAATCTACCGTATATGTTTGTTATCCCATACAGTCGAGGCCGTGGTCATTGTAGTATGTCACAGAACTGCACCGTAGGTTTCAATTTAGACTTGCACAAGCCTCTAGAAAAATAACTATTTGTTTAAATCGTAATTTCTACATTGCATAAATAATGACCGTAGGTTTCAGTCTAGACTTGCACAAAGCCTCTAGAAAAATAACTATTTGTTTAAATCACAATTTCTTACATTGTATAAATAATGACCGTAGGTTTCAGTCTAGACTTGCGTAAGCTTCTAGAAAAATAACTATTTGTTTAAATCACAATTTCTACATTGCATAGATAATGACAAGTTTTTCCTACAAAATACTGACGTCCTGTGAATTTATTTATTATATTTCCGACCTAGCCTGTCTTTTTTAAGGACAGAATAATTACACAACCACAGACTCGAACCCATTCAGTGCAGACATGGAGCAAGGCTAGATCACCGGTCTGTGGTCAGTGGAGCGATTACACCCTGTGTGTCCAGAAACAGGAGACTCCTGGATTAAAGGAATTATCTCGTAAAAAAATGTCTTACTGAGAGGAGTTGAACGATAGGTCACTGTGCAGGTCAAACTGAAAACAAGCTATTTCACACCTTCGTACATGGACAACCCATTGATCTCCGTCAAGCTGCCATGTCACAGCAGAGTCCCAAGCAGGCTATACTTATAGGCGACTGAATGGATAGGCGTTCAGGCTCTGTGATCTGATTGTGTTTCATCCACACCTGGGGCGGTGGGGTAGCCCTAGTGGTTCGCGTTCGCTCGTCACGCTGAAGACCCGGGTTCGATTCCCCCACATGGGTACAATGTGTGAAGCCCATTTTCTGGTGGCCCCGCCGTGACGTTGCTGGAATATTGCTAAAGCGGCGTAAAACTAACCTCACTCATTCATCTACACCTGACATGGAGGTCGCACAGAAAATACCAACCATTGGATTGTCTGGTCCCCAGGCACGATTAATGACGCGACAGCGGTCCCATGAAATAAAGATCGGCGTTATGCAAACCAACAATCAACACAACATATCATACCGCATTGATTGCGTTGGATTGAATTCGAATCCATACCATGAGTTCCTGTCCTGAAACTACATTCACTGGCAAGATAGTTAACCTCAAGCGCATACGTTGCAGCTTGAGGTGTATACGTTATAGACTAACACTTAATTCATGAAATATATATCCTGATGCTTGATTGGCATTTTAGAAGATGATATTTGATGAACATAGAGATTTTTCTGGGTTACAGTTACTATTCAAGTTTTTACTTCCGATGATGGGGGCTAGAACAAGTTCCGGAACGTTGTAATTTGAGAATAAAAGAAGAAGATAACCCAGAAGAAATCTCTATGTTCATATATCCTTGAGTTAGTGAGTATGGCTTTACGCTGCCTTCTGCAATATTCCAGCACTGACTGCCTGAGTTTGGTTTTACGCCGCTTTTAGCAATATTCCAGCAATATCACGGCGGGGGACACACCAGAAATGGCTTCACCACAAAATTCCCATGCGGGGATTCTGAACCCGGGTCTTCGGCGTGACGAGCCAACGCTTTAA
>NW_025766107.1:0-66861 GCF_003918875.1 Haliotis rubra | reverse complement strand
CCTCAAACATTCTCCTCCACGTCATCCTCCTCGCGTCATCACCGTCGTTATCCTCTGCAACGCTATCAGATTCAGTCTCACTTTCTATTTCCGGCATATCTATCAAAGGCAGGATCTCTTTCATCTTGGGTTTCAGGAGGAGTTTGATTTTATTTTTGAGAACGGATTGCTCCATGGAAGGATTCATATCTCCCAGGCTGTGTAGCATGTTTTGAAACAGGTGCCTCTTTAAAGTACTTGGTATATTCCACCGCAAAGATGAGAGTATTACGCAGTAGATCTTCCCACCTCTGTTTCAATCTTCTCTCAATCCATTCTTGCGTTCGTCCCTGTCGCTTGTACTGTTTTCTCTGCAGTTTCATCTTGTCTTGGAACATGTCGTACACCTGCTTCCAGATGCGTTGTAAGCCTACATTTTGCCATTCCTCGGCTTCCATATCAGTGAATGTTGGCTTCCCACGAGGAGGTTTGACGGCAAGACCACTGCCTTTCTGGGAAGAGGCTAGGTCGTCATAGTCACTGTCATTATCATCACTCTCGAGTCTGGCGCGCGCTTTCTCTTAGGTTGAAGGCTATTGGCCGGACACCAATGTTTGATATGTCGCTGAAGATCGTGCACATTATCTATCAGCACTCCGCAATCTGCGCAAGCCCGTGGCCATAGTCAATGATGTCTCACTACTCGTGTCTGAATCGGTTTCAATTTGAGTGAGCTGATGTTGGGGCAGTCTCTCTTCTTCAGTCAGAGGACTATCCAGAGATTCTGTTGTAGTCAACTTTTCCCTATGCAGATCCTGTTCACACTGAGCTTTGACTCGCCCGTTTTCCTCTTTTATGAGATTGACCTGCAATCGATCCTTATCTTTGGTGGTAGGTTTTAGATCAATGGTGAGTTGTCCATAGGGTGTTTCAACAGCCTTTTCATACATAGCCATAAAGTGATCCATTTGTTCGGAGAAAATTCTACGGGCAAAGAGTTTGATTTACTGTTTATCTATGGGGGAATGAAACAAGCTGACATAATGCGCGTTCAAAGCAATGTCTCTTGATTCTTTTCCTCTCGGAAAGAGATTTTGTACCAAGAGAAAGATCAATACATTCTTGTGATGGGAGGTTTGAGTAAACAGCCGCGAAATACGTTTGTCGTTCTTTGCTTCGGCCAGGAAATCGTCCAACACTAATACGTTCCGTTGGCCAGCATCAAAGTAATCCTCGTCCAAGATATCGTAAGGAATTCCTTTGACAAAGGTCACCTGAGGCAGCTGCTCGCTAATGTCCTGATATAAGGGCTGCCATTGAGTATAACACCAAACAATGCGGGTAGGTCGGGGTTGGATCAGGCCATGTCGGAGCACATGAGAGGTAAACACAGACTTTCCACAGCCACTGGGTCCCACAACGAGCGCATTCGACGGAATCAGGAACCTGAACCGTTCTTGATGCTTGTCCTCTTGGCGAGGAGGGTGTTTCTCTTGAGGAGGAGGTAGGTGTCTCTCTTGAGGAGAATGTAGGTGTCTCTCTTGAGGAGAAGGAGGTAGGTGTCTCTCTTGAGGAGGAGGATGTAGATGTGTCTCTTGAGGAGGAGGAGGATGTAGGTGTTTCTCTTGAGGAGGAGGTGGTAGGTGTCTCTCTTGAGGAGGAGGATGTCTCTCTTGAGGAGGCTCGCTACCTACAGGAGGGGCATCATTATCCAGAGGAGGAGGTACGTTTAGAGCGTGCATCTGCTTCCAATGTCTCTGTAGATTATCTTTTCGTGTAAACCTCATCCCACAGTCCAGACAGGTAGTCACTCCCATCGTGATCCTATACAAGTGTCCAGATTACCAGGGTTCAAGCTTTCTTTTATACTGTTGACGTTTCAAGTCAGCTTCCGCTCGTTTCAAAGCAGCTTTTGCCCGATTCACTACAGCTTGCATCTCTGACATATATCGTATGTTCATGGGTTGGGGTGTTGTCTTCTGTCCCTTCTGGGTTGTCACCGTTTTCATTTTAGGTGTTACCTGTCTCTTCTTTGTCTTCAGCATCGACTTCTTGGGTGCTGGTTGTTTCATTCTCTGTTGTGACTTTCTTAACGTGGTCTTCCTAAATATATCTCTAGGGTCAAGTCTAATCTCTGATGCTTTCTTCATGTTGTTCACGTCCAACCCGTTTGCTGGCGAGAGTTAAACTGTTTGTCAGGCTACATTACCATAGAGTTTATACTATCTTACACGTGCAGGAGGGAATCTTAGAAGACACTCTTTTCTTCACAGCACACTTGTGACTATGCGTTAAAAAGCGATGGTATGTGTATTTTAATTTGGTCTTACAATACACACAGGTAAATAATCCTTGATGGTCTTCATCGTTGGCTTCCACGGGCAGCCACCCAGAACATGCGTCACACAGGTAAGACATCTTGAACTGAACTGTAAGCAGTCTCAAAGGACATTGGCGCATGCGCAACAGATCACAAAAGCCTAAGGAGATAGGAAATAAATACCGGTCATTAGTATATCAGTCTAACAGTCAGAAGAGAATGCCAAGTCAACGCCGCACGTCTAGTTTGATTCATATTTTGAAAACACCTCATACACTGAGGCGCTTGAACGATGAGAAACGCCGAATTTTCCTCTACGTGAGAGGAGTTGTGAAACTGGGCCCCCCTGGACGGACATCGTTAAAGGCAGTGGATAAAACATAGACTATAGATAACCATTCAACCTTAAAACAGCATAGGAAAGGTGAACTGAATATTCAGCAGTGCGAAATGTTTTTCAAAACATGGACTTGCCGTTAAACAATCGCGCCTTGAAGCAGCAGCCTGTGTCTAGAGTGACTGAACTGTTGACTTTAATGTTTCCAGAGTGAATCCTATTGTCCATTCGTATATCACAGCTTTGTATCGAACCGATTGACTTGAATCAATAAATGATATGAATGGAATTGCTTGTTTTGTCGGGGTTTTTTTTTGTGCATACTTAAAATATAATCCTTATATACCTCGGTGATAATATATGTGTAGTCCCTAGACAGACATCGATACACACTTCACAGATCTACGAACCTCCCATCCATAGCAATACAGCTAAAAAAGTAATGCCATCATTTAAATTGTGAGTTTAAACGCGTATTTTTACATGGATATACCTTTACAAGGATGAGTGCATTCCGAACAAACGCTACACCCTCCTGTTATCAATGTGTAACTGTTTACAGTTGGATGGTCTGAAAATACCCAGAGTTATGTTGACCCTAGACATGTGTGCGGGCGAGTTCATTCATCAGAAATCTGTTACTTACGATGTGTTTATAAATACGAACTGCTAGCCACACTCATAGTAATGTTTCATGCCGTGGTTAGAACCGTAATGGATCTATTGAAAGGTGTCATACATTCATGTTCAGATATATGCATAAAATCTACACGCACATACATTCCTACATGACCGCAATTTCATTCAAATGTATTAAATATACCGATTACATTTAATACACACACACGCACACACGCACGCACGCACACACACACGCACGCACGCACGCACACACACACGCACACACACACACCACAACGAGACTGTTTGAACAACCTTCCTCGGACGTGTAAACCGGAAGTGGTTCGCTAGCAGACGACTGTCCTAAAGCAGACGAACTTTTTTCTTATTCACATCCAACCCGTTGCAGACGGGGGGGGAACAGCTAGCAGACGACGAACACCTGTGTCATCTCATTCACTCCGCTCAATTCAATACCTTCCTTTGTTCCCTTTGTTACCACATCTTTAGGGAGTCTTCTTCGGTCCACTGCACATTCAAGTACCTCACTCCATTGTACACCCGCTCACGCTTCGTCGATTTCTATTGAAATTGGGAGGTAACTGGTATTGTTGTCATGATTTCCTACATTTTCCTCTACTGATGGTCGTGGATAAAATCGTTTCTCTGCATGTGTTTTTTAACGTTGTAGGCTTGTGCGGCTTGTAATTCTCTACGGCTAAATCGTGCCGTTTCCGTTCCACTTCGATTTCGGCCGCGTTCAACGTTCGTAGGTAAGAAAAGAGGTAATTGCTCCCCGAAAAAGCCAGGGCGTTGACTAATGCCCCCACCGACCATCATCGCTTTATGTATTACAATTTTTTTTTATTTCAATATGTTTTCTGGAATGATGCCTTGCTTAATGAGCATCTCTTTGGTGGCCATCGCTAGTCCCAAGTCAATCAATCTTTATTTTCTTTGTAGTGGAGGCCATAGGCCCAGGCTACACTTCAGGATTTCAGAGCGGAAATATGATATTATTGGCATAGAAGTGAATTTCATTGCATTGTGTATATAAATAGCTAGGGTTTTTTTTACAGTATATGGATTGCCAGTTGACATGAGCATATTAAACTTATGAATAGTGGGATTCGAATAAAAGTTATGTGGTAAATACAAACATCTCAGATTTTGATATCATTTACATACCAAAATATAATGAAATTCATTTTCAATAAAGTTATCTTTACATACAAAACATAATCTATTTGATCTGGGTTGATTAATATATCGACCAAGTCAAAGTCAAACACGAGTCCCAAGTCAAACACGAGCATGCCCATGTCTTGCAGGTTAAAATTGGTTTGGGTGCTGGTTGTTTGGTGATCATTTTGCTCAATCGGGCGTAGCCTATGGCTACTGCACTGATCACGGTGGCGTGATACGCATCGTTGACAAACGTTTTTCCATCGGGGGTCGACAAGGTGTATATAAGATGAATAATTTTTGTAAATTATAACATGATATGAGGATGAGGTTCTAATTGCGGTGCTACCGGTACTACCGGTGCTACCGATGTTGCTGGTGCTGCTGGTGCCGTTTTGAATTGGTACAGCAATGTGGTGACGATGGTGATGCATGCCACTGCTATGGCATATGAGGCCCATTGACGACTTTTTTTCTGCTGTTTAGCCAACCTACCTTTGCGACCGGCGGCTACCTTTTGTGTATTCTTTTGTCTGGTGAAGGTATTAATCACCGGTTCTTCTGTCTCCTCCTGGGGAACAATTTCCGTCTCCTCCATCTTGTATATTATTATTGTTTATATTAATTTTTTTCTTTAAATCGGAAATGCTTCACTGTGATGATCGCCACGGTCAGAGGAGCCAGTAGCATTCCGTACAAGCTGACGGGGCTCAAGGCGTGGTCGATGAACGGATCTTTCTCGAGGTCTTCATACATGTACAGGCGATGTTCTGGTGGAGTGGGAAGGAAATACGACGCGATGCCGACGTAGATTTGCATCTTGGCCAATCCTATGGTTTTCGTCATTTTGGCGCCGAGTCTGGCTTCGTATCTCACGTACAGCTCATCGATTTCTTCGACAGGCATTTTTTTAATTTTGCAGGGAGTGCAGTCCCCACCGAATTATTGTTTGGCTTTTTCCACCGACCTCCAGCGCCTCCAGTCTCTCCCGCTTGTCGTGTTTTTCATTATTATCCATCATTTACTCGAGCAGTTCGTTGCACTCCATCTTAATAATATATATAGCAAACTATTTTTGAATCTAATAAAATGAAATCCAACGCACGCGAAACACAGTGATAAGAAAGTCAAGTGATACGCAACGAAAATATCGAACATGCTTAGGCTATGCTAAGGTATGCTAACATTTTCTAAAATTTGCTTAAATTATGCTAGAATTTTGATTAAGCTAGCGGATTTTATAAGCTACTGGTTGGTCCATTTTCAATAGCAGTCTGGCGTGTTTCGTTTCGGCGAGCTATTTTTTCATGTGGTCGCATTCTTGTTTGCTCGGAATCACGTTGTTTTCACGCAAGCATTCCTCGAACGAATCCCTGTCCTTGCAGTGAAACAGGGCCACCCATAGCATCTGCTCCCACAGGTCTTTGAGCACGAGTTAATTTTTGCGTCAGCACCCAAACGCTGTGTTTTTCGAGAAGGCCAGGTACGATAGCATGTCTCGTTTTTTAACAATTTCCTTGTTGGCGCTGCAGTCATCTCTCATGAACAGCGTGGACTCCCCTTTAAATTTGTCGTGGTAAACTTTTAACCAGTCTTGCAGACGCGTTCCCGGATCCACTTTGTGCACGTCCGGGGCCGTCATCACCCACGCTCTCTCCGTGTATGTCTTGTTCACTTGCAAAGTCGGGCAGAGAATGTTGAACGCGTCCCGATAGTATCCTTCCAGCATGTTCAGCACGAAAGCCGTTTTACCGCACCCCATCTGACCGCACGCGATGGCGCAATGCGGATCGCGAGGCAGATCAATATCAATCTTAATAGAGGGCTTGCACGAATCTTCCATTGCCTATATTAAGCTGCACATCCATAATCACGTACAAATATAAATTTAATGCACCAGCGGTTTGAGCTTTTTTGGTAATTTGGATCTTAATACCCTTGCTTCGTAATCCCCTCGCTGACGGTGTCGATGCGACGTCTGCTCCAATGCATGTTGATCGCATGTCCAGCCACAGCATGTACTTGGTCGTGAGGTATTGCCCTAGTGTTACGTAGGCGAGACCGAGATCCTTCACGATCATGTTGATTTCCAATGGGCACTTGATCGCCGGTAATTTTTGGATCTCGTCCCACTGTTGGTAAGCTTGCATGCCTTGGCTAAACAGTTGATTAGGCACGCCCTCGATGGTCACTTCTGCTTTGATAATCTCGGGGTTCAAATATTTTTCGTTGACTCTTTGAAATGGAAAATATTCTTCCACCGTCAGGATCAAAATACCCTTCATCATTCGAGCGGGTAAGTTCAGATTGATATTCCACAACGTATCACTTTTATTGACGACAATCTGCCGCAGCACAGAATCATACAGGTTGGCTAGCGTTCCCGAATACTGGTTTCGAATTTGTCAAGGCAATTCCGGATTCGTGACCTTGCATAACTCCATCGAAATATTGTCAATGGCATACCTGCCCTCACCGTTCTCAACGTAAACAACCTGGCTATAATCGTTAAACATCAGTTCGTATTGCAGCCTATCGCCCAGCGCGACTTGATAAAATGGCATGTGACCCTCCAGTATTTCGAAGTCGAGCGGAATGCAAATCGTTTCCTGAACGCCTCGGCTATAGCCTTTTGTTTCCTCGGTATAGAGGCGAGATGAGCTTGTTCAAAAGTGTACCCCACGCGCAACCGAGTTGATGGACTGGACAAATGCCTTGGTATTTCATGTTTTCCCGTTCACTCGCAGTTATCCAGAGCCCGTGTAACTGGAAAATACGTCGCTGTCGTAGATGCTGAGGATCTTGATCCAGCTGATTATGATCATCTTGTTTTTCACGATGGCGCGACCCAGGTTCGCCACGATTTCTCTTTTGTCATTTTTGGATTCCAAACTGATCTGAAAAGACAGGGGAGCAGTCATGGGGACGATGACGTCGCTCTAGTCCAGGTTGAGGAATCGCACCAACAGCGTTTGGTTTTCATCGATCGTGCTCAGGTTGTTGGTGATCGTCATGGATTGACGAATGGCTTTCACACCCAGGGGTTCTCTCAATCATCGGAAATAATCTAGTTTTCTTCCGACATTATTTATATGACGTGAAATTTGCTTGTGTACAATTTATATTTTCAGGCAAAAAGCACCGGCTTGAAACAAACACTTACAACTTTGTGATGCAAAATGACTCAAAATTAATGGTCTGCAGTGATTTATCGTCCTTCTTGAAAACCGTAAAAATCAAGAATGACACTCCATGAACGTGTATGGGGATACTATGATGTGTGCGTGCATCCCATGCGTTGTGTCTAGCGGTGATGAATAGGAAAATGGTGGTGCATTCATAGGATGTCTGCCTTTGAAAAGTTTGTTAACGCTTATACTTTCTATCCAAATTGACAGTTTATGTTCCCCTACCTTTTTTAAAGAGTATATTAAAGAGTATATGAAGAGATGTCTCAAACGGTATGATCAGCAAAGAGGTGAAGCATCACTACATCTTTGGGCATCTCCCTTATCTGCCACAGCAGCTACTGCAACAACTGATAACATCCCAGAGACTACTCAATACATATCAGTATAGGACACTGACTAGCATGGTACACAATGCAGTAGTACGTGGGCAGATCGATGATGAACGTGAAACGTCAATGCCTGATAATAACCAGTCTCGATTATCAAACGATTGATATCTGAATAATTGTCCTTCGTGTTTACTGGAAAATGTGTGTAGGTCTACAATGTGATAACTTTCCTCTTGATAAGTAATGTGTGTCGCGGATGTTGTCATAAACGGTATGATCTGCAATGAGGTATCACTATATTTTTTTGGCATCTTCCATAAATGACTCAACTGCCACAGCAACTACTGTAACAACTAATAACCTCCCAGTGGCTGCTCATTACTATCAGGATAGGACACTTACTAGCATGGTACAGCAGGGCGTTGTTTGGAGGTCACAAATCAGCACCCCCTAACAATGCAGTAGCACCTGGGCAGATCGATGATAAACGTGAGACGTCGACAATACCTGACAATATAACCCTTCCGATTATCAAACGAAACATATTCCACTGGGTGTGGAAAGTAGAGGAAACTAGAGTTAACAAATTTGAGTAAATCACTGATAATCAGTATAGACGTCAGGATTTCACGAATAGCTCAACTACTCTAACAATGTGACAGGTTTTTTCCGTGTTGTTGCAACTGTTACACTTCACATGCCCTTAGTGTCACATCTACACAACCCTGGGCCCCGTTCCTCAAAGCGATCATAGCGCTACGACTGTCGTAAGCCCATGTTAAAGTATGGGAGTTACGATCATCTTAGCGCTACGATCGCCTTGTGGAACGGGCCTGAAGTGATGGCGATATACTACCTTTTACGCAGACAGTAACCTGACAATATATCAATGCTAACGAAGAACTTCAGAGCTATACACTCCTGGCTAATTTTGAAATGTGTTGTTGCTGGTGTGTGTGTGTGTGTGTGTGTGTGTGTGTGTGTGTGTGTGTGCGTGCGTGCGTGTGCGTGCGTGTGCGTGCGTGTGTGTGTGTCTTGAGGCTGTTTTAGAGGTATTTATACATACACAAAATAGCCACGACGTAACATATTTAGGAGACATATGTTACCTGTTCCAACTGTGGTTTAAGGTGCATATCTTTAGGCGCCACTGCTTACATTTCTGACGGTTGGTCAGCTCGACATCGAAAGTCTTTAGAATGGGTGAAATATTGTTTTGTGAGGACCAGTTTCATTTGTAGTCTTTGGAAAAGGCGCGATACACATTTATATGCATGATGAGCACCTTTCTAAAACGATCTCGCTATATTTAAAGTATCTGAAAGGCGGTGTCAAAGATTAACGGCCACGGGTCTGTTACTGGATCAAGCAAACACATATGACCTGCATATGTATATCACCATCAATGATCAAACTAAGGACAACAACTGTTTATCTGAAATGTGTTAAAGTAAAAAACGAAATAGAGATACGAGGCCACAGTTTGCGGGGTCAAAAAGAATTTCATGTGGCTTAAGAGCTAAAGGTACTAAACCATTTTAAACATTTCTTTTATTCGTATTCCCACTATGAAATGCATAGGACTAAATTTTGAAATGAGTAAATAATCACACAAGATCAGTTGAAATAGGACATACAGAATTAGGTTTATACTCAAGAAAGGTAATACCATAAATCATTATCACGTACTCTTTAAAATGAAACTCGCAGAAGATGGGAATCTGGATTTTTCTTGTTCATGAAACATCTTTTAGAAGCCCGATTTTTAATATGGATAACATATTTATTGCAGTGGGTGCGACGTTTCGATGTAGATGGATGCTAACACCGTTATCAAGCAAGCTATAAACAAAACTATGGTCAAGGAAAATATAATATGAACGATAGTGGAGTTATACAATTATTTTATTCGTGAAACGCTGAATACACATGCAATATTTCTTACTAAACGATGTCAGTCACATGTTCGTTAATTTTATTAAGCTATAAGTATTATACAGATATGAGTGCATGAACATGACATGGAAAGAGTGTCAAAAGCAGAATTAGCGTGACCGTTGTCACACTTATGTGCGGTGTTGATGACTTTAAACGGTCAAACAAGCGATGCGGCGTCTTCGACATGGTGTCCTATGTCAGGCCAGTCTTCCAGTCACACAAATGGCTGTTGTACCAGAATATGGAAACGTTCACCAGATCTGGCCCCTACTGACTATCAGGTGTTTGCAGATTTGAACATTGAAACCATACAATGACTTGGTTGTTGATACAGAGGGCTGGTTGATGAACTAGCATTCGAAAGACAAAAACCATTCCACTTCCAAAAACATGTCAATGAGTTATTTCAATTGTTCGAAAACGTGGTCACTCCGACAGTTCTTATTTGACCATCCACCGTAACCCGCGCCTATATGAGAAAGTACTAGAATATGATGGTCTGCACGGAAGATACTGCAACATTAATAGCTTCATGCGAGTTATGTTTCACTTGAATAACAGCAGGGATCAATCTTAAGTGCGGGTATTTAGGGTATTTTCGTACAGACTAAACTCAGTAGTATTAACATACGTTTTTGATTCTCCCGCTTTCTCGATGTCATGATTATTAGAACCAACGTTGACATAACATGATGTTCCAGTTGACACATTCTGATCATTAACGTATTCGTTGTTGACATGTGGGTATTCGTTTTCATTAATGTTCTCAAGACTGGTAGTTGTTGTCGTGTTAACATACATGGATCCTTGTTCTGACCATCCCCTTGGTGTTCTGTAGCTTTGTATGATCTGGTACCGAGTATGATCAGAGGGTTCCGCTACACACATTTCATAAGATGGGACAACTGCTTCTTCAGCGTCTCTGGCTTGGGGCCTTTTTCCTTTCCGTTTCCTGAAATATCGAATTATGGGTGAAACGACCAAACCAAATTCCTCTGACAGAACAGCGGTACTCATGTCATTCATATTCTACTTCTTGACAGAGGTGTTTTAATTCTAAGTGTCGACAGAGCCTAAGATAAATAGTTCCCTCTGCCCAAATGTGCAAAGTATAGTTTCTTCTCGTTAAGGAGGGACTTTACGTCAGGGTGTTTTGACGTTATCGTTGTCAATAGCAAAGGGGAGGAAATTTGAACAGAATTTTTAGGTCAGCCTATCCCCGTTAATCTTTCAGCGAAGCATTTTATTATGCTCTATTATCATAACCTAGACAACATTTGTATCACGAACATAATACTTTTCCAACTGTTGATAGCTGCACCATACCTCACACACACAACAGCAACAACCGCAACAACCGCAACAGTGACGACACCAGCAGCCACAGCACCCACGACAGTGACGTACAATAACGGGAACCTGCTATCGGGGGACTCTGAAAGTGTAGAGATACATTCAAGCGTGGAAATCGAACACATTACATATTAACACATTGAACAGTTAAATCTGTGTACATGAAATAGACATTTGTTTGCCGTATTGATATCTTTTTTAACAATGACATGCTTCTTTTAGCTAGAACACAAACGACTTTTGCACCCGTCATAATGCAGCATAATGTAATTGAATACTGCTCCTTCAGAATTGAAAGAGGTATTTTACGCCCCTTTGCAATAGCACCTTACATATGACCTGCTTGATTCTTAATCATATAACCACATAGTATATATTATTTGTAATGGTGAAAAGTTTTACAGGCGTGCCGGGTTTGCACGTGAGATAGTACCCACAATGTAATACTTGCATCCACATTGTCTTGCATCCACAAATACAATCACAAAAAGTCAGCGATATAAATCGGTCTTGATCATCTGCAGTGATTAACAATAGTGAAAGGCTCGAAGGGACATATTATCATAGTTTTGGCTGAGTATACAATTTAACTGTTGTTTATTTCATTAATGACATGTGAACATGCACTTACAAATTCTGCTGTTGAATTGTCACGTGTAACGATAATCCTTCTCCAAGTCTGTTTCAATACATGCAATATCAATTTAAACTGGTTATTGACTGCGCGTACCTCTGCTATGACAAGAACTACAACCTGCAAAAATTTAACCCGTTCGTCTTTGAAGAACCCCCCAAACATATACATCACTTCCTTTACCTGCTGCACCAGATGGAGGCGTGGATGTTTCCGATGGGTGTGCTGTCGCTGTTGGTGGTGTTGCCATTGTGTTGGATGTTTGTGCAGTAGTGGACATAGTGACCCACAACGCTGTACCTATTGATGAAGTAGTCACTTTTGTCGTAGACAATGTCTTGGATGTTGTTGGCATGGTAGTAGTTGTGGAAGAAGACATTGAAGAAGACGTTTCCAGCGGTAGAGCTAAACAAACACATGCATATCTTTCTATATTGATACGTAGCTTGAATGGAAGGTATTTCTAATGCTACACATGTGTCTGATTGGAAGCGGTAAAGTGTCTGCAGTCGACAGTATATCAATATACTTAACCAGACCTTAAGCGTTCGGCTAATGATACTGATTCAGATATCAGTTTCGTGAAGATATACAACCGCACACACAGTCAGATGGATTTCATCTAACGTTGGTGTCATATATCCTCAAGTTTGACCAGAACACATTTCTATAACACCCCATTAAAGCCAGCGTCCTGGTGGTGTTTGTGAACGTCTCGTGTATTCAGACTAGGTACACCAAAGTCGAGGCCTGTTTTGCTTGTCTGGTTTGTTCACAGGCGCATGAGTACTGCTGTGCAGTGTAACACAACAACATAGTTTACAAGTTTGTGAGTGACGGGTGCTACCGGTAGAACAGGACATGATTATCCTTTATGCGATCATCTTATATAATTTTAACAGATATTTTGTAACTTTCTGTTTTCGGAATTTGTTTCTGAAAATAGTCAGAACTGGGTCTTCTTTTGCATTGACGTTCTTTGTTATCATTTGATGATCTCATGAGTGATCTCATGAGTGAGTGATCTCATGATTTCATGAGTGATTGAGTGAAAAATCACGAATATAAAGTCACATCGGCAATATTTCAGCCATATCGTGACTACGATCGTATGACGTGTATAGCTTTAGTCTTGATATTAAGAATATTTTGAACTTTTGACAATATTATATATTGCTATTCATCAATAGAAGCGAACCTTTCCACATCCATAAACAAATTCTGTTAAAAGCAGAGTCGTTTGTACAGTTGTGACTAAATCATGAGTATACACTCGTATCAGCAGTATTACAGCCGTAAACAATCGACTCTGGCCCAGACAATCCAGCGATCGTTGCCATGCGATACTATGACAGAGCATGTGTCCATGAATCACTATGAAATAGTGGTGATCCCGGGTTTTCACGAAAAAATTTGCGTATCGTGCCCCACCGGTGGCACCCGTCATAAACACATGCTAAGTCTAGTCAGTTGTATAATTCGGGAACGTATAGTATATGTCAAAATTGCATCGGACATTGTTTTTGTCACTGATGCATCAAATTTGGAAATGTCCTCCCCATGTCTACCATGAAACAATTATTGCCCAGGGGGATGTCTACTTCATGGCCAAATGTTTTACCCTAAATTTTCCAAAGGTGTTATCAATGAGAAATATTTCACACAGTGTTTTCTCTGTAAACTTCCAATGACATTTGCTTTCATTTTTGACAAAGTGTCCTGAGTGAGTGAGTTTAGATTTACGCCGCTTTAGCAATATTCCAGCAATATCACGGCAGGGGACACCAGAAATGGGCATCACACATGTGGAGAATCGAACCCAGGTCTTCTGCGTGACAAGCAAACGTTTTAACCACTAGGCTACCCCACCGCCCCACAAAGTGTCCTGAACCTCTGAAGATAGGTGTGTAGGTATTTCGTTGTTCACCGCGTTTGTTTATGCCCCATTGATCAGGGAATGAATGTTTCCCTTAACTTGGTCATATACAACACTGCAATGTTTCTGAGTTTTTTAGAATCCACATGGTATTAATTCCGCATGTCTTAAAATCTTTCTGTGAATATCGAGAAAGACCTAAGTCCTTCCTTGATAGTATTAAGGATTATGGCTAATCTTTGAGACAGGGATTTGGTGATACATTTGCTGGAACCAGCAATATATCTCTCCTTGCAAAGATTTGTATGTAGTTTTGGAATCAAGTACAAAAGAGGAATGGACATGTCTTCAGGTTTAAGAGTCAAGTCAAACGTTGATAACACCGTTGAATGATTTAGGCAAATACATATATTTCTCGTACCGTATATTTCCACCTCGCAGAAACTCAGATTCAGCATCCCTACTGTAGGTTGGCGATATATCCGGAGATGGATCCCCGTCACGGGTACATCACACTCCAGGGTGTACTCTGCTTCCCACATGTAGGAAGAGTTCGCGGTGTGACATATTCTTCCATCTACAGACACATGTACGTCATCCTGTTGATCTGGAATATGTTGAGAAGAATGAACAAAATACCTTACACTAAATACATATTCGGGTGTGTTTTAGCGTTGCTGTAACATAATAGATTTCAAAGCTGGTCAATTAATGTTTAAGATGTCTCATATAAAGTACTAGTCTGACATAAGGACCTTGTCAGTATTAGTACTATTATATTTGTCCGTATTAGTACGCATTCGTTATTTTGTGTTTATGGTGACACAGTACCTTCCCAGAATATCCTGATCCTGCTAACGGTCCTGTTCTGTGTAAACTCTACCTCCCATGCTGGGTATATGGACGAGACTGATGCACACGGCCCTGACGTCACACCATCAGTAACCCAGGATGCCTGCCCAGTGATGTTGTGAGCATTGTTGTCCCCAGACGTAAAGTTACTCGCTGCTATATTAACTGTAATAATAAACAGTATCATTATCTGTGGTATGTAAATGTACATTACACAACAATATCGCATGGTAGATAGGAATTATTTTACTTACTGGTCATAGAAGTTTATTTTATGCTGGACCCGTGAAGATCCGGGATTGAATAGGTCTTCAGCAAGCCATGCTTGCCACAAAAGACGACTGTGTTTGTCGTAAAAGGCGACTTACGGGATCGGGTGGTCAGGCTCGCATGTCATCGGTTCCCAATTGCGATGATCGATGCTCATGCTGTTGATCACTAGATTGTCTGTTCCAAACTCGATTATTTACAGACCGCCGCCATATAGCTGGAATATTGCTGAGTGTGGCGTAAAACTAAACTCACTCACTCACTCACTTATATTATGCTGACTTTCATTTTAAGTTGTCCTTTCGAGTTGTAATACCTTTAACATGCAAAACCTTTCAGCATTAGCATATTGTTATTGTTTTGTGCTTTCCGGACATGAGGCATGAGACATTACATCCCTTATCTTGTGCTGAATGACACCTTGTAAAATACAAATACGTCGACTACTTCTACTCTCTTTGTCAACAAAAAGTGACTATATGCAAATATAAGCAATATAACACCTAGTGACGACTTGAATGGGAATTACATTTTATATTGATTCATTGACTAAATGGAAATGTTAGCTGTAATAGGCAAAGTGATACTGTCAATTATATGAATGGATCACTGACAACCAGATGTGCACCGTGAACAAAACATCGATATCAACATTCTTCCCCTATTTGTTGAATGACATCAGGCAAAATACTGAATACAAAAGCTGCTACATGCTGGTAACAAGTAGTAAATGTCAAGGCATAAAATTAATGTGCTGATACAAATAGTAAAATACATAGCAACGCCATTTGAGAGCACATGAAGTATTCTAGTGAATCATTGACAAAACATATTCTATTGGCTGTTATAGGCAAAATATTTTATGAACAGGTAACTGAAATTCAGATGTAAACTGTAATCACGACCTGCCCTACCTGTACCACCTGTAATCAAAACAGTGATATCAACGTTACCTAAGGTACAGTCCTGGGGGCAGTTGGAGTCTTGACCGGACACTGTAACACACATATACCTTGATTTAATATGAATATCGGTTTATACATCAGTCAGTAACAAAGGTAAAACTCAGAAACATCGTTTCAATGTGCAATGTATTTGTGAGGTGAGGTGAGGTGGGGTAAAATTAAATTGGGTTTAACGTCGTACTTGAGAATATTTCGCTCATATGACGACGTGCATGCGTGTGTATGTGTACAGCGGGTGACATTCGTGCTGTTGAGGCTAAATACCACAGACCATGTGTGCAGAAGTTCTTGTCAGGATGCGGCAGAACTCCTGACCTGCCCTATCTGTAGCAGCCGTAATAAAAAAATAAGCAACAACGTTACTTAAGGTACAGTTCTGGGGGCAGTTGGAGTCTGACACATCAGTCAATAACAAAGGTAAAACTAAGAAACATTTGTCAATGTGCAATGTATATGTATTCATAATTAAAACATTTTGTAAGATCTATGTACATTTATGTCTCCAATTACTTGGAATGTAGATGATTCCTCATTGACATCTGATCTATGTGTGTGTCTCACCTTGACTCCATGCCTGCATCAGAATCAGGTAAACAATGGCGTTGATAGTAACCATGGTTCCATACGTGCTGTTTCCTAAATGAAAAGGTACAGGTCTGGGGGCAGTTGGAGTCTTGGCCGGACACTGTAACACACATAGGCTTGGCGTTGATATGAATGTCAGCTGATACATCAGTCAATATCAAAGGTAAAACTAAGAAACATTTTTCAATGTGCAATGTATATGTATTCATAATTAAAACATTTTGTAAGATCGATGTACATTTATGTCTCCAATTACTTGGTTTGTAGATGATTCCTCATTGGCATCTGGTCTATGTGTGTGTGTCTCACCTTGACTCTATGCCTGCATCAGAATCAGGTAAACACTGGCGTTGATAGTAATCATTGTTCCATAGGTATCATTGTTATTGAAAATAATGTGTGACGATGACCATACCATGGCGTCCGTTAAAATCGGACTGGATCACAAATGATTACATTCTTCCTCACCAGTGAGAGTTGTTACAGCCTGCACATCAGTGAGAGTTGTTACAGCCTGCACATCAGTGAGAGTTATTACAGTCTGCAAATCAGTGAGATCAGTTACAGTCTGCACACCAGTGAGAGTTGTTACAGCCTGCACATCAGTGAGAGTTGTTACAGCCTGCACATCAGTGAGAGTTGTTACAGTCTGCACATCAGTGAGAGTTGTTACAGCCTGCACATCAGTGAGAGTTGTTACAGCCTGCACATCAGTGAGAGTTGTTACAGCCTGCACATCAGTGAGAGTTGTTACAGTCTGCACATCAGTGAGAGTTATTACAGTCTGCAAATCAGTGAGAGTTGTTACAGTCTGCACATCAGTGAGAATTATTACAGTCTGCCAATAACGACTACACTACACTGACGTGGCTGTATGTATTCGAACGGAAATGTGACGTTAAATATTAACTCACTCACTCACTGGAACGGAAATGATAACAAGCAATGTTATAATGAGGTTTACGAGGCGTATAAAGACCTGTACAACTACGACACAGTATGAAAGGCACAATACATGCGCAGTCCTGCATCAGGAAAACTAATGCTACTCTGTTTTCAGAACATTTTGATAAGCAGATAATGTCAAACATTTATTCACAATCCAGTTTAATCTGTATGATAAACTATTTTACGTGTTAATGTTTCTGTGTTTACAGAGTGAGATCGGTTCAACATCAGTTTACGCATGTTTCAGTCATGTCGTGGTTCAATCATGTCATGTCGTGTTTCAGTCATGTCGTGTCATGTCATGTCATGCCTAGTGTCGTTGAGATGATACAGACACCACACGAGCATCAAAACCATGATCTTTATCAGGTCGAAGTGTCACGTCTAAAGGAAGCCTTGCCCTTATCAGCATTAGATTGTCCTGCATCAGGAAAACCAATGCTACTCTGTTTTCAGAACATTTTGATAAGCAGATAATGTCAAACATTTATTCACAATCCAGTTTAATCGGTATGATAAACTATTTTACGTGTTAACGTTTCTGTGTTTATAGAGTGAGATCGGTTCAACATCATTTTACGCATGTTTCAGTCATGTCGTGGTCCAGTCATGTCGTGGTTCAGTCATGTCATGTCGTGTCACGTCATGCCTAGTGCCGGAACGCTTGAGATGATACATATGACACATCACGTGCATGAGCATGGCGCAAAACCATGATCTTTATCAGGTCGAGTGAGTGAGTGAGTGAGTTATTATTTAACGTCACATCGGCAATATTTCAGCCATAACGTGACGAGAAAATATGTGACATTGAAATGGAATATAGGTACTGATAAGCCTTTCTGATCAGTAGGTAATACCGTTTATACTTTTTTGTAATGGAAATTACATTATAGTTTAAATAATTGATCTTAGGTACACTTCTTATATATGACATACAAGGAGAGACAGCTTATTGCAATAAAACACAGACAGGTGTGTTCACATAGCTGCACAAATTTCATTATCTATACTTTCGAAAAAGATGATTACAATGTATTATTGATGTGAAGTCCTGTTTTAAATGTGTAAATATGCACATACTTGGTATTAGAGCTGTGCTTCGTAGTCTAAGTGGAGAGACGATACATCCTGATACCAGTTTAATGAGGCGAGACGATATATCATGAGTGAGTGAGTTAAAGTTTACAGTCACAGTGGCAGTATTTCAGCCATATCGTGACTACAAATAGTTATAAATTCATTAAAACCTGTGCTACTTTCACACACACACACACTTAAAGAGCTGTTGATCTCATAAAATTTCAGCATTTCATGTTGAAGATCGTACAGTTAAACATGTTCAGCACACCTTAAAATACATTTGAAACTGAAGTTTCCTTTGGGAAGTTGTGTTTCCACACCAATTCGTTCACAAACAATTCAATGTAATTTATATCAGAATTTAGAATCACTGAAAAAACTCTTAAGTCTGCTGTCTAAATTGTATCTTATCTTTGTTCTCTTTCTTAACAAAGCTAAGACATCATTCATAGTTGTGAATAAATGGTGTTATTTGTCAAACAACTAAAACATATTTCAATTGCTTGAAGACAAGTATTGTACAGTTCACAGAGTTTGAAAAATGTTCACACTCTATCACTTCTACACCAACTACTTTGTTCATGTAACAGATACAAACAAATATTCCTACTGTCCAACCAACATTAGAATGAGGTGCGCGAAAGACGCGTTTGTTAAAGGAGAGGGGGGAGCGTGTCGTGAACTGATCCACTACCCACTCGAAGGGGGAGCAGGTGTGAAAACTTCGGGCACGTGATTTTTGTGATCCTTGCAGTAATCACTTTCTGCGCAATGATTCGGAAATGTCGTGTTTCTGTTCGAGCATGTGTATACTAGTATCTTGTAAAGTGGACTGTTAAAAGAGTATCAAACTCTGCAGGTATTTGAAACTTATCATGTCGCACTCTAAATTGGGTAAACGGGGTCAAGTCATTCATTAACAAACACGTGGGGTTGCCTACAATGTCATTCAGTACATGTGTACTATTTCCGACAGCACACACAGTGCACTCAAAAAAGCCAGCGATGCTACTGGTATATCTGTCAGTACCGTGCGCAAAATAAAGGACGAAGGTAAACAGGGGCGTAGCTACCATTATGAAAAAAAGCCCGGGCTCACACATGATTTTGAAAAGTTGGGCAAGCTCTCAACACTAACTAAATATAAAGCTTTGCAACCTACCGGGCTTACACGAAAAAAAAATTAAAATTCTTTCTTTCTTTCTTTTTCTTTCCTTTCTTTACTCTTCGATGTATTAGTTTGAACACTTCGATGCATTAGTTTGGACACTTCGATGTATTAGTTTGAACACTTCGATGTATTAGTTTGAACACTTCGATGTATGAGTTTGAGAAAAACATTGTCAACGTGTGATGTGTGCACATGATACTTAACACTGACGTAGTTTCATAGGGGTCGTTTTGAACATTATTTTGGTCTGTGTACCTCAATGATAACTGTGCTGAGCTATGACACCTCTGTGAACTGTTAATCAATGTAATGGTATGTTATGGCTTTGCCGGGTTTAACAGAAACCAAGTCAGAATCTCGCTGCTGGAATCAAGAGAGCTACGTGCTGTTGTAAGACCATACCCCTCTTTTTATACCTGAACTGGTATACATTTTCTGAACAAAGAACTAAGTCATATTCAAGGTTGCGGTACTTCTCCCATAGCTACATGCACAATTGTCCTAAAGGTGCCTCCACATGACGAATGTGAACCTTGCTCTCTCCTCTCGGTGTTCACATAGTACATTTGTTTGTCACAGGTGCAGTAGTTAAGCTGTCGAATGGTGTTTACAGGTTATTCATTGAAGACAAAAGATGTTTACCAGTCGTTGTCAAGTTAAGATGATAAGTGCTCAGTGTAGGTATTTATGCAATATGGAAATCCGTAATGTATGGTGAATGCAGTGACATAATGGCTATATTGCACCTGCAAGCAGGACCATATGAGTGTAAATAGTATCAACGGGGCACACAAAGGGTCCTGTGTAAACTCAACAGACACCTTTCACACAAAGTGTGACGAAGGTGGAGTTACTTAGAAATACTAAGCTGTATACATGGTATACTTTGCTGTACATAACCAACGCATGCATACAAAACATCTGGAGTGACAAAAGACTTAGTGAGTGAATACGTAAATATTGCTTAAAGGTGAGTCAGCAGTATTGCAAGTATTTGCAGCTAAGTTTGTAAGAATATATGGCAAAACACTTAATTGTGTATGATTATGTCAAAAGTGTGATATTTATTATCCAAAATGTCTTCTGGTGGAACTACGGAAACATAAACGACCCACTTTGCTAAAATTCATTGTGTATGTAGAATATTTGTGCATATAATATATTGTGAAGCGGTTGCAATGGTATGTATGTTGGGGAAAAAAACACTCATACACTCACTTGACTTTCTATGGCATGTTTGAACAAACACAGCTGTTAACCTTAATGATCTTGAAGAATATCTCATTTGTAATCGGTGTGATGGTCTGAAACTATAATACGATAATGATCACGTGACCAGCTACCTTAAACTCTTTGTGATTTTTTTTTCATTTGTTCCCATAATTGAATACAAGCATATAAAGTAAAGCAAAAAGTGTACATATGCATGATCAAAGTTCATCAACTGGTAGCATGAAGAAATTATAATGCAATAAAGTTATTCAAGTTTGATTACAGATTAAGTCAGAGATTGAAAACTGAGGATAAAGGAAACCATTTCTCTGAAAATTATCAAAATTATTGTTTATTCTGGATATGATTTTTTCAACCGTGTAAGTGTCTTTAAAACATTTTAAGACATTATTAACTTTTGGAATTCTATTCTTTAAAGTGCAAGTATATATATATACATGACTTTTAGCATAAAAGATTATATGATTTAGCAATGGCTTATTACCAAAAACCAAACCAAACCAAAGTCTTTCTTATTTCAAATTTCTGTTTGTTTTTTGATTATCCATTTTCAAGTTCTTTCCAGAAGGTTTGAGTTACAACACATTCCCAATATACATGACATAAAGTTTCACTATCAACATTACAAAAACCATATATGTTCCTCCAATATCAAATTTGAGTTTCAGATCTTCAAAAGACTTAAAATATCTTCATTACAAATGTCCTTAATTGTTAAAATTCAATTTTTAGCCCAATGCCTAATAAAGGGATTTGGGTTTTTGAAATTATCACCATGAAAAAAGCCCCGGGCTTAGACATGATTTTGAAAATGAAAGTTGGGCAAGGCCTCCACACTTACTAAATATACAGCTTTGCAGCCTATCGGGCTTACACGACGAAAATTGGCTTGCTACGCGCCTGGTAAATGCGTTCCCGCGATGGGTACCAGTAAGTTCACAAGCCCAGGGAAAGTGCGTACTCGTACCGAAGGGAAAATTGAATTTGATGATTTTGATAAATGCGCAATTCGCCAGTACATTCAACACTGTTACACAGTAACCAAGACAATGCCAACACTGACAGTTTATCGCTTTACATACCCTGGGCACCTTAACGATAAAATGGACTGCACCGCTATTCAGATGCACGGGTTCAAATGACAGGTCGGCATTATTGTTAAGTTCGTCTCACAGTACAAGGTTCACTTCAGAAGAATTTCAAAGAGACTCCCTTCCTTTTCCTAATGCAATACTCCATACAACTTTCAGTAGTACTTAGCAGTAGTATCGGGATATATCGTCTTTTGTGGCGATACATCGATGTATCACAGCCCTTGCGATATTAATATCCTGATGTATTGCCTAAATGTGTTTTGTATTGATGCATTCGTATCGCATAGTTGACTATGCAAACATCGATACTATCGATGAATCGTTACACCACTACGTCAGATGGCCTCTTTTTGATTCGGAATACAGATGTTGTCCCATACGGACGTTTTCTCAAATTTCAGTTACCCGACTGAATATACTGTACACCTATTTTGATTCCATCTCTTGGGTAGATTATAGAAAACTGTAGTGATTGCAATTAGTTCATAAAGTTAGATAACTAAGCAGTTTCTGTAATTATTGAAAGCTTACTACCTGACATCATTTATGTCGCTTATGCGTTTTTAAGTTTTGCTTTTGCTGTCTGATTTGTTATACATTATATAATAATGTTAATCATTTTGGCATCCCAATATCATGGAATATAATGTGAACTTATTAATCTATCAAAGTACCGAAACGTTTTATAACTATGCTTTACTGTTATTGGGTGAAACTGTTAATTTAATGTACCTCCATACAAAATTTCCAGAAATTAATAGAAACTGAAAATTGCTAAATAAATGGAAAACTACATTGGGTAAAGATTGCAAACAGTTATTATTTATATACCTGCTTTAAATTATCAGTGTGCAGATCATGTCACAAACATAAAAACTGAAGGATGGGTGTGGAAAGAGTGGGGGAAAACACGTGCAGAGTCTCTGAGTCAGCTGAGATTATCCTTCAAAAACATCATATGTACATTTAACAATCACTTATCATTAAGTGCAACAAAAGCATTACAAAAACGCCATATTTCCACCTTTGGCTGGAGTTCTAAATAGTTGATACCGAAAACCTGTCAGTTAACTCAAAGGAAATAACCCTTGTGTTTTACAGTGATGGCTTAGTTATAGTCACAATGAATTATAGGCTGCTATGCGTTTTCGAATGTGATTGAGTCAGTGAAATACTAATATTTACCAAATCAAATTCTAAAGGAGCTTTTCTTCAAGCAGTGACTTAAAGCCATACATAGCTAGACTTGCTTAGATTATAAACTTCATATAAGGCATCATGGATATTTCACAAGCATGGTACAGGACCCTTAGCCTCATTAGCGTATTGCCTCACCACTTGCGAATTAAGCGTTGGCAGATGTAAATGTTACTGAAGATGTTGGTCCCCGCCAGCCGCCGGTGTTTGGTATTGCTTACTCTGTAACCCGAACCCTGCAGTGAGTTTTAACAGACGCTGAACCTGGGAAAATCTAGATATGCTTCATTTAGGGCATAAGCATTACAGTAAGGGCTGGGCGGAAGGGAAAATAATATCGTTCTCTGACTATGATAAAACAGAGACTATATAATAGACTATTGTATGGTCTCTGGATACAGATTGGGACAAGATATGGAAAACAAAATATTTGGACAACAGACCATTGTTTGAGTCTTTTAATTGTAAATATTATTCCAATAGCTTAACCTAGATTTCGATATCCTTCGAATGTACATTTGGTTGAAACTGGAAAGTATACTTGTATCCCGCGACAAGAACGAATACTTAATAATTCAAAAGCATAACAGCACGAGTATCCATTTTGTCTTTTGCCTACATACGCTCAATCACATGAATTGTGTCTCCAGGTCACGGAGCATCAGTGGTTTAGGGGCCCGTATTGCAATTCTCGTGCGTTTCCATGTGTTGTTGACGCGGCATGGACGCCTCGTAACATCACTATTTGATTATGATTCACAAACACATGCTCATGATATGGTTGGAATCGGGTTATGGATTAGCAGATATTTATCATGAAGGTTTTTTATGTAGGTGGCTTGAAACGCGCTTTGACAAAGGCCTATAGGTTCGATCACATTAATATTCGTTTTACAGCTTCTTTTCTCTAAAGATGCTCACGCCAAAACTGATTTAAATTCTAATCGCAGATAAAAGAATAAGACAATAAATAGTATGCCAAATTATCGTTACCATGACAACCCTGTGACATTTCACCTTATGTAAGAGAGAAATAAATACGATGCTGGGTATGGCAGTACTACTGCAGATGATAGTGTATGTCGTAAATTTCAATAAGTTGCTGCAGCGCTATCCTTAATCACTGGATATCTATACAATTATATGTGTGATGGAGGAGAACCTGCGTCGCTACTTTTCTCAGTAATCTGAATACATGTATGTAGCGTGAAACAGGCTGATACCTATAGAAGAAAGTGTTTGCCCTACCTGTAACAACCATGTCCCGTGTCTATAAAGGGGATATAATGTGGGAATGAATGACATGTACTTTTATCTGGGCCCGTTTATGATGATACATATTGCGATCTTTCACAATAATCTCACTGGCTATCAGATTGAGGGTACGTTTCAAACATAACCGGTATTTCTATTATTGTATTTATACAGAAACATTCTTCGAACTTTCTCCATATACGTCCGCCAGATACATTGCACACTACCCCTTTCTCTCTTGATCTTCTCAAACGACTGTTGCAAGTCCGAAGAATCAAGGTCAAAGTAGAAAAGTCTTAAGACTATTCCCTACAAATCTGTAACTTACACATTGTACCATAAATGGGTAGAGCTTCCGTTCGGGGGAATATCAGGAAGACAACGATACCATTATCTCCAATGTTGTAGAAAGCACTCCACTTACTTAGGAAAACAATAACCCACTGAGATATTGCATTCTTGCCGGAATCAATATTTTCGGCACCTGTCAGATCTGAACTTGAACATGCGAGGTCTGCGTCTATGTCAGGTTAAAGGTCTGCAAGATGTTTAGCAACACTGGGGCGTAATAGTCATAGGCCTGCTCCAAACAACGGAATATATATCTTGTTAGAAGGACTTCTCCGACATGGAAAATTGCAGCAATGCAACATCACATTTACTTGTGTGACATTTGCTTTCGGACTCTGGGTTTATGGATCATCAATTTAAACAGGACAATCAAGACAAATTTTACAAAAGGCACAGAAGCCCAACATGCCAATGGTATACTCAGAGAACGCACCCGCCTGTGCCATCCGGACATACTCGCTACACGATAAAAACTATTTTTTTTGTGGCGTTATTACAGCAAAGGCTGAGCGGAAGGAGAAATAACATGGTTCAGGCACTGTGAGACTATTAAGAAAGGTCACATGCAGTGCAATAATATTCCAATTATGTACTGCCAAAACTTATTTTACAGTACTGATGCGCGAGCTGAAGAGACTTAAGAAATTACGAGTTGGTTCGTGTAGCGTATTTGGCCGTGCTCAAAGAGAGATAGACTAATGCTTAGTCTCTGAATATATATAATTTTGATAGTAACAGACAAGCCCATTTAAATTGGAAAGGAGCCCCAGGGAGACTAGAGATTCAGAACCTGTGGAAATCTAGACTTGCTTTATTTAGGGCTTTAGCACTGCAGAGAGGGCTTGGCAGCAGGGAAAATAATGTGGTTCAGGGACTGTGAGACTGACTACAAGAGAGATAAAGTGCTATTCTGTTGGGACAGCTAGGGACACTTGCAAGGACGAAGGGGGGCAGGTCATCGCCCTTTTGTTCACCACTCACAAGATTTGCCAACACCGCAGACAAAGCGTAACTGATACTGGCAACAAGTGCGAGCGCAGCTTAATAAGCCATGTTAGCTTGCGTAATACCGCTTTCTTAGTCAGGCTCTTTTGATGATAAGAATAATGAGGTCACGTGAACGTTGATTTCAAACGTACTAAAATGTGTGAAAACGAAATTACATGAACCAAGTAATTCACATGATGGAAACAAATGATCATCCTGCTTGAGCACAGGTAACATGAAGGTGTATGAACCGTTCATATACATACCCCCCTGAAATCCGGTATGATACATAAATATCTAAGGTGTGTAAACATTTGCACATGTGAAAATTTACAAGTGTTTCCCCACCTGAGTAAATTTACATGTTTCCAACCTGGGTAAACTTAGAACGAAATCGTAAATTTCAGCACCCATTGAAATTCAAAGGAATGCATCGGAAATACTGTATGATCATGTATTTACTGGGGTATCTGTTTTGCAATTCATGTTTGGAAATACTTGACAATCCGGTCATGGCATACATGAACGAGGTTCTTGTGCATACGAAAATGAACGATGAGCATATGTTTCAAAGGTATAGATTCATATGAAATATATGCCCGAAGTTAGGAAATATATGAAAACATACGTAATCCGGTCAAGGCATGTATTTCCTACTGTATTTACGTTTATTTCAATGGTTTACTATCCGGTTTTTGGTCCTGTGTAGAACATCACAATTACAACTAAAACTAGAGTGGAAAATTAAAACTAATAGCACTATTTGGACAATACAATATAAAAACTGGCTATAGATCGCCAACAACTGAAGGTAGATCACTAAACTAGGGACCATGGGTACTTACATTACTTTTGCTACCTGCATGGACCCTAGTTTGATTTGTATCACCCTTTCAGCCGCTGGCGATTGAAGTCAAATTTAGCCAAAATTAAAATGACAAGAATACTACATTTATAACAGCTGGTAATATTTAAATTTCCTTTGAATGTTTCGGGACTTATGTACCCTCTCAGGAGGACAATAATTTTACAATACTTCAAGCCCCTTTGAGGGTACAGCCACTAACAATCTCAGTTACTAATCTAAACTACCAATGATAAAATATGTATCTATTTACAAATCATTTAACAAGTCTATTTTTTTTTAAAATGCAATAATTAAATGAGAACTTATATTACTACAGAGGTCCTTCATAGTTTGTGATTTGAAATAGATATCCCTTGTAATGGAATATTCAACACAGTCAAGCAGTATATGCTTGACCGTGATTCTTTCATCACAAGGGATACAAAACGGAGGATCCTCACCTTTTAATAGGTACTCATGAGTATATCTTGTGTGGCCAATGCGACATCGTCGTATGATGACCTCTTCAAATCTGGACTGACAACCCAAGTAGGTGTAACCGACAGTTGGTTTTATTGCATGTAATTTATTGATACCTACTTGGGTGTCCCACTTCTTTTGCATCAGATCACGGATATAAGATCTAATAGCAGCTTTGTAATCAGAGTATGGGATCAGCAGTGGTGTCACAGATTTGTTGAGTGCTGCCTTAGCAGCAAGATCGGTCATTGTGTTCCCAGAAATGCCAACGTGGCTGGGTAACCAACAGAGGACGATGTCGCATTGGCCAGTTGCAAGCATATTATACAATTCAATAATTTCTAATAATAGTGGATGTTTACAAGAAAAAAATTTAATAGCCTGAAGACACGAAAGAGAATCGGAACATATTATGTATTGTTTATATTTACGGTGTTTATTAATATATTTAAGAGCTGTTAATATGGCGTTAGATTCTGCTGTGAAAATTGAGCTGTTATATGGTGGTCGAGAAGATATGGTTCGGGATCCAATGACAGTGGCACATGCCACCGCGCCACCATCCTTGGACCCATCTGTAAATAAGGATTTGTATGTATTATGTTTAATTTTTAATTGATTATATTCTTGTTTATATTGTAATTAGTTTATGCTTTCTTAAACTTTGTCAGGGTGTGGTCAACTTGTGGTCTCACTAATTGCCAAGGAGGAGAAGAAAGAAGACGGGAAGGAGCTATATTGTCCAGCTCAATGCCGGCAGCAGAAATGAATGAGTACTTTTAGCCCAAGAGGCGGAACAAGAGAAGACTTTTTGTTGTACAAATCCTCATAGAGAGGATTAAAGACACAATTAAAAAGCAAGGTTACACTCGTTAGAATATAGTTTTGTAAAATATTGTAAAGATAATTTAATACGGCGTTGGGTAAGAGAGGGCTCATCTGCCTCAACATAGAGGCTGTCAACAGGAGAAGTTCTTAATGACCCAAGACAAAGTCTCAGACCTTGGTGGTGGATAGAATCAAGTAGTTTTAAGTTTCTTTTGCAGGCTCCACCATATACGATGGAGCCATAATCAAGTTTAGATCGCACCAATGATCTGTATAAGTGAAGGAGGGTAGTTTGATCCCCTCCCCACTTAGAATTTGAAACATCCTTTAACAAATCGAGTGCCTTCAGGCATTTAGCTTTAAGGGATTTAATGTGTGGCAAGAACGTTAAATGAGAATAAAAAAATAGACCGAAGGATTTGGCCTCCTTTACAACTTTGATGGGAGTGCCATTTAAAGATAGTTCTGGGTCCTTATGAGGCTTATATGTTCTACAAAAGTGTAGACAATTTGTTTTTGATTTATAAAATTTAAAGCCGTTTTCAAGACACCATTTATTTATTTTATTTAAACATAACTACAATTGCCGTTCAATAGTATGCATATTTTTACCACGACAAGAAATGTCAAAATCATCCACAAAGAGTGATCCATCGATTGAATCGTTTAAAACATTGGATAAACTGTTGAACGTAATGCTAAACAATGTGACGGACAAAAAAATGCCTTGTGGGACACCCTAATCCTGATTATAATGGTCAGACAGGGTTGAACCCACGCGAACTTGAAATTGTTCGTCTGTTAAAAACTGTGAAATAAAAAGAGGTAAACGACCCCTCAAACCAAAATCATGTGAATCCTTTTAAATGCCATGCCTCCAGGTTGTATCGTACGCTTTCTCAAGATGAAAGAATATCGATACAGCATGTTGTTTATTTACTGTTGCATTTTTAACAAAGGATTCCAGTCGTACCAAATGATCAATGGTACTAGGATTTTTCCTGAAACCACATTGAATATTGGTTATAAGGTTATTGGTTTCAAGATACCATGTTAATATATTGTTTACCATTCGTTCCATGGTTTTACAGACACAACTCGTTAAAGAGATTGGTCTGTAATTAGACGGATCAATATGATCCCGACCAGGTGTTGGAATAGGGACTACAACAGCATTACGCCACGAAGTTGGGAAATTCCCTGAAGTCCATATTTGATCAAAGATTTCTAAAAGGATTTCTAAACATGATTCCGGCAAATGTTTCAAGAGCTGATAGTGAATATTATCAGCTCCTGTTGCTGTATCATGAGCTTGCTCAAGGGCGGTATGGAGCTCATGTAACGAAAATAGTTCGTTATAATCTTCACCATTGTCTGAGTTAAAATTTATTCTTTTCTTCTCCTGTTGTTTCTGATACTTTTGAAACTCAGGGACATAATTAGATGAAGATGAATGCTTGGCAAGAGTTTCACCAAGTTTATTTGCAATGTCAGTTTTATGAGTCAATAAATTATCACCGTCCTTCAAATGATGAAGAGTAGATTTGGAACCTTTGCCCTTTATTCTTTGGATCATGTTCCACACCTTTGACATAGGTGAACGTGAATTTTTTTTATAAACATAATTTCTAAGACTGACGGCACCCGTGAAGAGCCACCTCCTCGTGGTGGGTGCTGGGTAACGCTAAGCGCTCTTCGACCCCCGGGGTATATTTGGTCCACCAACCTGTTGGCCGTGGGTTGCGCCCCTGTGTCGGTGGAGGAAGGGAGTCTGGTGGTTGAGGGCACTGGTTCCAGGAACAGTGTTCCTTTGCCCAACACACCACTTCGGCCCTAACATCGCCCAGACGGGTGGTAGAATGGGCCCGGTTCTACCAATCGGTTGGTCATGCCGAGCCCTGAGCAGTATTTCGTTACACAAATTGTTAAAATTTCTAACATATCTTGTCGGTGGTCTTGGCCAAATAATATTTCTCTTGAATTGAATTTTGAAATATGCATTTTCTATTTTTGTCTTTTGCCTCGAGTCATAATGCCCAGAAGGCGGTGGCTCATGGGCCAATCCGGTAGGATGTATCTTTTCAAGATATTTTCTGCTTGAGTATACCCTCCTAGTATCCTTGGTGCCGTCTGTTGGAGATCCACGGACATGAGGCATTGTCCTTGTTGACACTCCTTGGTGGGTGGGGAGCTAGGAGGGTGAATCATATATATTTTTAACATGGCATCCCCACTCAAAAAACGCTCTCACGAATCTGAAGATTCGTTTTCTTCTGAGGATGAGGCTCCTGCAGTTATCACAAACCCTGACAACTGGCCTCGTGTTCTGGTTATGTCATCACCGGATGGTGGAGCTCTAAAGCTTAATCCTTTTGCTGTAGCAAAAGGTAGCAAAAGGTATCGAAGGTTTGGCAGGTGATGTCAAGGAAATTAAAAAACTAAAATCAGGTTCACTGCTTATTGAATGTCGAAAGCTGATACAATCTCAGATTCTGCTCTCATCGAGATCATTAGCAAATGTTCCTGTGGAGGTGTCTCCTCACGGGACATTGAATTGTAGTAAAGGCATCGTTCGTGACAAACCGCAGCCTCATCGAAAAGTATCCCTCAATCAAAGACATCACCTGAGATATATACATCTCAGAAACTTACTAACCCTGAACCAACTGTCAAGCCAACTGCAAAAGCCAAATCAAAACAAAACAGTGAAACATCCAAACCGAATCAAAGTGGAAGAACACCAAAGGGGGGCGAATAACCATATCCAACTTTTTAATAAGTTTGGATCCCTTGATGACATGGATGTGTCCGACCAAAGCCATGGTAGGACACATAGCTTGTCGCCATCAAGGTAGGTGAGGGGAAGATCTCTTGTTTATCCTCCGAAGAAATAATGTCCTCACCTATAATACAATGGAATTGTAGAGGACTTCGGAACAATTTAAATGATTTACAATTATTAATCCAAGATTTTAAACCGCCAGCTCTCTCCATACAAGAAACATATCTGAAACACTGATAATTTTGACTTACGTCAATTCAATGTATATCACTGTTTTTCTCCCTCGGGTGACAGAGCTATTGGCGGATCATCAATCCTGGTGAGGCAAAATGTTATCCATAGCCCAGTTACACTCACAACCAATCTCCAAGCCGTTGCAGTGCGACTTACGTTGCACGTTGCATTCACTTTGTGCTCCTTATACCTTCCGCCGTCATCAACTGTTCAACTAACCGATATGCAAGCTCTTTATGATCAACTGCCTAAACCTTGTATAATCATGGGTGATTTAAATGTCCACAACCCGCTCTGGGGTGGCACTAATACAAATACCAAAGATAAAATTACTGGAGGATTTTATTTCAAACAACGATTTATGCATTTATAATGACGGTTCAAATACGTATCTTCAACCTGGCACAGGAACATAAATTCCGCTCTTGATTTGTCAATTACTGACTCAAGCCTATTAAGTGAATTTGAATGGTTAGTCCATGACAACCTCTGTGGAAGTGACCATTTCCCAACAATATTCAATCCCGTACATTCAACTGATGTTCCTCCATTATCAAGATGGAATTTTAAAAAAGGCCAACTGGCCTTTATATGAAATTCTTTGTGCTGACAAACTAAAACCCGAACTTTTTAATGGCATTCCTGATGCCATATAATGTTTTTCAGATGAACTAAATAACATAGCTGATGAGTGTATCCCAACGTCCTCTGCAATTCCTCACGTCCGAAAACCATGGTTTACCAATGATTGCAAACAGGCTAGGAAGACACGGAAGAAAGCCGAGCACTATTTCCGTCGCCATCCTATGGTCCACAATTTGGACAAATTTAAAATTTTAAACGCCAAAGCATAACGTACTTTCAAGCAAAGTAAACGCCAATCTTGGAGAAACTATGTGTCAAAAATTAATTCGCGCACACCGATATCAAATGTGTGGAATATGATCCAGAAAATCAAGGGTAAGGGCTCTAAATCTAGCATTCACCATCTCAAAGATGGGAATCAGTTATTGACTGATAAATCAGATATTGCAAATAAACTTGGTGAGACGTTGGCCAAACATTCCTCCTCATCTAATTATGTACCTGAATTTCAAAAATATCAAAAAAACAGCAAGAAAAGAAGGCTATTAATTTCAATTCAGATAATGGGGAAGATTACAACGAAACCTTTTCAATACACGAGCTTCATACTGCTTTTGACCAGGCTCACGATAATGCTTCTGGAGCTGATAACATACATTATCAACTCCTGAAACACTTCCCAGAATCATGTTTAGAGACGATCTTATCTATTTTTAAAGATATTTGGACATCTGGACAATTTCCTTCCTCGTGGCGCGATGCTATAATTGTTCCCATCCCTAAACCTGGTCGTGATCATACTGATCCGTCCAATTATAGGCCAATTTCACTAACTAGCTGCGTTTGCAAGACCATGGAACGCATGATAAATAATCGACTTGTTTGGTACTTGGAAACAAATAACAGAGGATTTCAAGTCCGCATGGGTTCTACCCTGTCTGATCATTACAATCAGGATCACTTTATTTAGTATCAAGATCAACAGTTTATCCAAGGTTTTAAACGATTCAATTGATGGATCACTATTTGTGGATGATTTTAATATTTCTTGTCGTGGTCAAAATGTGCATACTATTGAACGGCAATTACAATTGTGTTTAAACAAGATAAATGAATGGTGTCTTGCACACGGTTTTAAATTTTCGAAATCAAAAACTAATTGTATATATTTCTGCCGTAAATATAAGCCTCATAAGGACCAAGAAATATCTTTAAATGGCACTCCCATCAAAGTTGTAAAGGAGGCCCAATTCTTGGGCCTAATTTTCGATTCCCATTTAACATTCCTGCCACATATTAAATCCCCTTAAAGCTAAATGCCTGAAGGCACTCGATTTGTTAAAGGTTGTCTCCAATTCAAAGTGGGAAGGGGATCAAACTACCCTCCTTCACTTATACAGATCATTGGTGTGATCTAAACGTGATTATGGCTCGATCGTATATGGCGGAGCTTGCAAAAGCAACCTTAAACTACTTGATTCTATCCACCACCAAGGGCTAAGACTTTGTCGTGGATCATTTAGAACTTCTCCAGTTGATAGTCTCTACGTCGAGGCAGATGAGCCTTCTCTTACCCAACGCCGTATAAAATTATCTTTACAATAATTTATTATATTCTAACGAATCTAACCCTGCATTTAACTGTGTCTTCAATCCTCTTTATGAGGATTTGTATAACAAAAAATCTTCTCTTGTTCCGCCTCTTGGACACAGAATTAAACCATTCATTGCTGCTGCCGGAATTGAACTGGAGAATATATCTCCTTCTCGTCTTCTTTCTTCTCCCCTTGGCAATTGGTGAGGCCAGACGTTGACTTAACATTAACCACATTTAAAAAATCCGAAACTAATGATTTACAATATAAACGAGAATTTAGTCAATTAAGAAATAATAATACATATAAAACCTTATTTACAGATGGATCCATGGATGGTGGCGCGGTGGCTTGTGCCACTGTCATTGGATCCAGAACAATATCTTCTCGACTACCAAATAATAGCTCTACTTTCACAGCAGAAGCTAACGCCATATTAACGGCTCTTCAATATATAAATAAACACCGTAAATATAAACAATACATCATCTTTTCTGATTCCCTTTCGTGTCTTCAGGCTATTAAAAATCTTTCTTGTAAACATCCACCTTTATTAGAAATTATTGAAATTATTGTATAATGAGCTTGCTACTGGCCAATGCGACATCGTCTTTTGTTGGTTACCCAGCCACGTTGGCATTTCTGGGAATACACTGGCTGATCTTGTTGCTAAGGCAGCACTCAACAAATCTGTGACACCACTTCTTATTCTATACTCTGATTACAAAGCTAGCATTAGAACTTACATCTGGGATCTGATGCAGAAGAAGTGGGACACCCAGGTGGGTATTAATAAATTACATGAAATAAAACCCCATATTGGTTTCACCTACTTGGGTTGTCAATCCAGATTTGAAGAGGTCATTATGCGACGCTGTCGCATTGGCCACACAAGATATACTCATGAGTACCTATTAAAAGGTGAGGATCCTCCGTTTTGTATCCCTTGTGATGAGAGAGTCACAGTCAAGCATCTCCTGCTTGACTGTGTTGAATTCTCCATCATAAGGGATAAATATGTCGATGTTAAAACTGTTAAGGATCGTTTTCATACTATTCATCTTCATTAAATTCTTGCTTTTTTAATAGAAATTTATTTCATTAATGAATTTTGATAAATATGTTCTGTAGATAGATGTGTTTTCATGATTGGTAGTTTTGATTAGTAACTTAGATCGTTAGTGGCTGTGCCCTCAAGGGGGCTTGAAGTATTGTAAAATTATTGTCCCCCTGAGAGGGTACGTAAGTCCCAAAACTTTGAAAGTCAATTTAAACTAACCAGGATTTTTAAACGTGGTATTCTTGTTATTGTAATTTTGGCTAACATTTCTTATAATAGCCAACGGCTGAAGGGATGGTGTAAATCCAACTAGGGTCCATGCAGGTAGCAAAGGTACTGTAAGTCCCCATGGTCCTACTAGTAGTATGGTGATCTACCTTCTGTTGTTGGCGATCTATAGCCAGCTTTTATATTGTATTGTCCCAATAGTGCTATTATTAACTTTCCACTCTAGTTTTACTTCTAATTGTGATGTTCTAGTTGTTTTACTGTCCTTCGTCGACAGGTTTTTATAATATACATATATTGCACTTCAAAATCAAATATGTTCTCGTCACGATATGGCTGCAATATTGCCGATGTGACGTTAAACAATAACTCACTCACTCACTAAGACTGACGCTTAGTTTGTTTAAAAGAACGTCTAGCCTTAGTATTAGTAATTTTGACCTTGTGTAGATTATGGACAGCAGGGTGTTTGCGGAAATATTTTTCGGCCTTTTTCCTACATTTTCTGGCCTGTTTGCATTCATTATTAAACAGTGATTTACGAATATGTGGACTTGCAGAGGACTTAGGAATTGTTTTGTCGGCAATGTGATTTAGTATATCCGAAAAAGACTGTATAGGATCTTTACTGTTCCTAAAAGGATCATGCTTCAAGTGTTCAACACACAGATTCTCATATAATGACCAATCAGCCCTGGCAAAATTTCTCCTTAACAAGGGCGGTGGGTTAGCCTAGTGGTCAAAGCGTTGACTCGTCACGCCGAAGACCCGGGTTCGAATCCCCATATGGGTACAATGTGTGAAGCCCATTTCTGGTGTCCCCCCGTCGTGATATTGCTGGAATATTGCTAAAAGTGGCTTAAAACAAGCCTCGGTCAGTCAGTCTCCTTGACAAAGGTGGATCATCACCAGGGCTGATTGTTTTGAGAATGGTAGGGAAGTGGTCACTCCCACATAGGTCATCATGGACCATCCATTCAAATTCATTATACAAGTTTGAGTCAGGGAACAGGGAAGAAGATCCAGGGAAGAATAAGTTCCCGTAGCTGGGTGAAGATAAGTGGCTGAATAATCATTCAAAATACATAAATTATTATCGGAAATGAATTCCTCAATAATTTTACCTTTAGTATTAGTATGGACACTACCCCAAAGCGGGTTGTGTCCGTTCAGATCGCCCATGATGAGACATGGCTTTGGCAGCTGATCGTACAGATTTTGCAGATCCGACAGTCGGATATCAGAAGATGGAGGGACATATAAACTGCACAGAGTCAGTGCAACGTGTAAGGTCAGTCGAACAGCTACAGTCTGAAGATTGGTATTAAGTGGGACAGGGCTATGTATTATATCTCGCCGCACTAAAATAGAAGTGCCTCCAGCAGCTTTATCCCCTGGAGGGGAAAAGGTTAAAGGTATCAGTATTTTTAAGATATGTCTCCTGAAGACCAAGTGATGCCGGTTGAATATCTTGTATTAGTAATTGTATTTTATTAAAGTTGGTCTTCAAACCTCTGCAATTTCACTGAATTATGTTGGCCAGCTGAGTCATGGTGGCTTAATTGGCGATCTCTCTCGAGAATTTGACTTGGGTAGGCTCCTTCGTCTGTCCTGTATCTAGAGGTCCAAACGAGTTTTGTGTTAGAACCTCTGAAGGTGATGAGACATTAGGTGATTTGTCTCTATTTAGTTTTTTCCTTTCTTCTTCTTTTGTTGATCTCCAGCTGGTTTTAGAGTTGAGGATTGTGACGGTGTAGAGGGCTGAACTTCTGTATGGGATCCAGACGTAGACTGGGTGACTCGCGAAGTAGGTGGAGTAAGTAAAGTGATTGATGTAACAGGTTTTTCTGACTTGACCCAAGTCAAGTCAGTCTGACATGCAGTTGTGGACATTGCTACAGAGCGGGATACTGCAGCTGAATATGGGATATTCTGAGGAGTTGAAGGCTGATTATTGAACAATTTTTTCGCATCAAGGTATGGAATATTCTTGTCACATTTTATCTTCATAATTTGTGATTCCCTTTGATACACGGGGCAGGACCTGGATGAAGCAGAGTGTAGGCAATTGCAGTTAGCGCATTTGAAATCGTTCTGACAATCTGCACCATCATGTTTGTCCCCACAACGGTGACAAACTGCAGAATTACGGCATGAGTAGGTCCCATGACCAAAATGCTGACACTTGTAACACCGGAGTGGATTGGGGATATACATATCCACCCCGATGTTAAAGTAACCTGCCTTGATCGACTGGGGAAGAGATGATCTGGCAAAAGTCAAGAGATATGTGTTGGTTTTGATGATTTGCCCTTCTTTTTTGATCGTAAAACGCTTCACCGCCGTAACAGCCTGATCTTCAAGCTCTGCAGCTATGTCCTCCTCGGACATGTCAGAGAGACAGAGAGCCCTGTCTCATATAATGCCACGGCAAGAATTGAGAGTCCTGTGCACGGACACAGCAACCTCCACATTGGCAAATGTTTTGACAGACAAAAGATTTAGAGATTGCTGTTTCCGTGCGCACTCCAACAGAAGTAAACCACTATGGAGCCGGATTACATTTTTAACCTCACCACATATCCCCAAGGATAGGCAAATGGGTTTAGTTTTATTGGTAGAAAATCCGAAGCTTCAATTACTAGGGACGAGCCCATGAATCAATGTTTGGCGAATTTGTTTCAGTAGAGTGATCAAGTTCGTCTAGTCATCGCTTTTTCTCGTATCGAGATGAACCAGCTGGTTGGGATAACATCATGAAAGGAAAAGTATTCAGCACCCCTGCTCCCCACCCACCATGGAGTGTCAACAAGGACGGTGTCAAAGACCACCGGACATCCAAGATGCTGACACCAGGGATACAGGGGTGTTATACTCCAGAGACAACGAAACAAATAGCTGTATTTATCTACTAATTTAATGTCAGGCTGGTTCGGCCCATAACAATAAATTGGAGACATACATCATTTGGAGGTCATTATCACCAGATTGGCCCATGAGCCACCGCCTTCTGGCATAGGACTCTAGGCAAGTTAACATAATAATTTGAACATTGAGGATCAAACAATAACCAAGGCCCAAAATAAGCAAATGTGCAAATAATAGATTGACCATGCACAGTGCTTGGCGTGACCAGCCGATTGATAGAACCGGGCCAGTTCTACCACCCATCTAGGTGAAGTAAGGGCCAAAGTGGTGTGTTGGAAAACAGGAACACGGTTCCAGGATCCTATTGCCCTCAACCACCAGAATCCCGGCCTCCACCGACACAGGGGTGCAACCCACGGCAAACGGGTTGGTGGACCAAATATGCCCCCGGGTCCACAATGGGGGGTTGAAGAGCGCTTAGCGTTACCCAGCACCCACCACGATGAGGTGGCTCTTCACGGGTGCCATATCAGGTTGCAGTCACGAGTACGTCTAAAGGAAGCAACTCTGTGGCCTCATCAGCATTAGATGCTAAGCTTGGTTGGTTGGATGTTTGTTTAACGCCGCAATCAGCAATATTCTAGCTATGTGGCGGCGGTCTGTGAATAATCGAGTCTTGGACAGACATTCCTGTGATCAACATCATGCGCATCGATCTACGCAATTGGGATACGATGATATGTGTCAAACAAGTCAGCGAGCCTAACCAACCGATCCCGTTAGCCGCCTTTTACGACAGGCATGGGTTGCTGAAGACCGATTCTAACCCGGATCTTCACGGGTCAGAAGCCAAGGTGGAAACACAAGTGTATGTACAAGTGCAGGTGACTTGCTTGATAACGGTCTTAGCATCCACACGGAAACGTCACATCTATTGCAAAAAGAAGTCTATCCATACAAAAATCGTTCCTGTTCATCATATCTGCTTGTAAATGCCACTCAAAGAAATTTGTATAATGTATCTGTTAGAAACAAGACACTAAAGGAAATAATTTGTCTGAAAAGGCTTAGATATATACAAGACACAGCGCACAATATTGAATCAGAACTTTATCTTCTATAACACTCATAACGTAATGTGTATGAGAAATCGCTTATCATTCAATAAACATTCTGATGCTTCTCGGCACAACAAAGGCTAATTCAGAGGAAGTTCAACGACAAAATACGGGAACGTATTGATGATAGGGACACGTATGGATGATCAAATACGTCAATAAATGCATATCATCGGGCATTCGTACCAAATAATATTGTCGATTAAGTCACCATGGGATGACGGGCTGAATGATATAAACAACCCGATCTAGACTCTGACGCTGATAACATGGACTCGATCAATATTTAACACTACAGCTGCACGCATGTTGTCATAACGCTTGTTTCTGGTCAGCTTTTGTAAAGATAACATTTCACCTTCCTGGTTATGTGCTGGTATGTAGGTTTCTAAATGATGGGACTGATCATGATGAATGGATGGTACTCTCTGTGGATTTTCCCCATTGTAATCATTGTGTGCCTTGATCAACATTTACCTCCGCATACAGGTGTGCATATTATTTATCTACCTTTATGTCCGATTTTAAAGAATGCGATAATCAACGTGTCAAAACGTTGTTTGAGATAGGATTTTACGGAAAAGGAAACATTTTGGCTATTATTGGTGTATGAACAGTTTGTTAATATTTTTGGTTTACTTAAAAAATGAGAAGAAGTGACCTTTCATTGAAATCTCACTAAATGTTATTTGGGTTTATTTTTTAACAGACGTCGATCGGTTGTACCTGTATTGAATATACATGTATTATTGCATGCATTGACGACGTAAAATGGTATACTCTGGAAGAGAAGTTTTCTTGTACAGCAAACAATTGTATTTGCATTTGATGTAAGGAAAGGTACTATTTGTGAGTTCTAAAATAATCAAGATTACCAAATATCCGCTACACAAAAATTTATGCTCTTGATCATAGAGCGAAACGAAATCCTAGAAATCCAGGGTGTGTCATTATCACACATATGTCACAGTGCCTATATAGTTACATCACATGTTCGCATATCACTAGTTAGCATGCATCTAGTCCTATTTGTTATAAACGCAAAAGTATTTCAAAACCATATCGGCCGAAGTCGTATTCAAGATGCAGCCTATTTTTTGGTTCATTGAAGATGTTTTTGTAACCACGAAAGTTGTGTATGACATTGAAACCGCTGTTTATTGCCCTTGAGTGGGTGAATGAGTTAATATTTTTTGTCACATCAGCAATGTTTCAGCCACGTCGTGACAAGACCAATTAATAATTATATTGTAGATCAAGGAAATTAAGAGTCTGTTAACAAAGAACAGTAAAACTACCAGTGTATCACAGATATCCATTTAAAACTAGTAATTAAATCTAAAACATGTTAACTAGAAATGACAAGACAATGTAAAAACAGACAAAAGATTGCCAACAACTGAAGGTAGATCACCATACTAGATAGTAGATACCATGGGGATTTACAGTACATTTGCTTCCTGCATGTACCCTAGCTGGATTTACACCATCCCTTCAGCTGTCAGCAAGTTTAGACAATTTAGCCATAAGTTAGAATAACACATATTCTACGGTTAAAAATAATGGTATATTTAAATTTTATTGCCCTTGAACTTCGTATAGGGGACATAGTTACATTGAATAGAGTGGTGATACAAATATTATAACTTTTTATCAATGTGTTTATCGTCGTTTGAAAGCCGAATCATTTAATGGGCGTACACGTTTGCATATTAAAGGATATATATTGAATATAAATTAATTTCTCAACGTGTGTTAAATGGACAAAGTATACATATTTACATCCAAGAGTGAACAATACTGCAGCCATATATCAATGAGAGAAAGGTTAGTTTTTATTTGAGTCATGTCAACAAAGGACATTAAAACTGTAAGATAGATATCACAGTTCAATTATGAAACAAACCAGGTCAGTATTTAAAAACAGAAGATTCAGGATAAATTAAAACTATGTTATAGACCACTAGCAACCAAAGTTAGACCACCTTACTGGGCATCATGAGGACTTACGGTGTCAGTTTTAAAAGTGAGGGAAGGAAAGAGTTGGGCACAAGTTTTTCCACCTGAGCTGGTTTCGTCGTGCCCAACAAGTCCCGCTGATAGTCTGACATCCAGTCTTGGTCCACTTTTAACCGTCCGGGAGCCAGCGGATAACTGTTGTGAGCAGCGTGGAGTTCCGCGGGATAGTCCAAATCCACTTCGAATACGTAGCCCATCTCGAAGTTTTCGGGGATGGTCATAATGCTTTTCGGGTTAAAATGGTTGTTATCCACCCACTCGAACCCCCCGTGGGTAGATACTAACACATCGCCCAACCATACAGGTTGTTGGCGTCGAGATAGAGGAGATGATTGCTGGGTTTGCTCGAATCATAGCCTTTCACGTATATATTATTGGCTTTGGCGTAGCGCTTTGAGACCATCGTGACCCGGCACGCATCCCTTTCTCGATAAACAGATGCATGTTGTAATCTGTTAACAATTCCAATTGAAATCCGGTTTTCTTCAAGAGCGCATCCCACGACAGACCGGGCTGGTGTAGAGGTCGTAAGTAGAGGTCGTGATAATCGCCTAAATGTTGACAGACCAGTTTCTCCCACACGTGAAGAGTGTGTGTGTGTGTGTGTGTGTGTGTGTGTGTGTGTGTGTGTGTGTGTGTGTGTGTGTGTGTGTGTGTGTGTGTGTGTGTGTGTGTGTGTGTGTGTGTGTGTGTGGGTGGTGTGTGTGGAGGGTGTGTGTAGAGGGTGTGTGTGGAGGGTGTGTTTGAGTAGCCCTTAAGTTCATTTCACATCGGCTTCAACACATTACGGAATTAGAATTCTAGCCGAAGCAAAGTTAAACACGATCTTTGAAAACACAAGAAAATTCTTTACTATACCATAGAACAAAGTGCATCCATATGTCCCGACCATTCCCCTGCAAACTAGAGCCAACAATAACACAACCCTCCTGTAACGCCATCCGCAAACCGCTCTTACCGATTCTACAATATCTGATGAAGAGTTTCGTCTGGTGATGTCTGAAATTGCAAAGTACCACCGGATGAAAGAAGAGATTCGAACCCAGTCTAGGAAAACCACTGACATCAGCGAAGACGAGAAAAACAGGTAATCGAACAAGGCAGACAACAAATTATTCAAACCTTCCTTACCAAGAACAAAGATCTCATCAAAGATTAACCTTAAACTGTTTTATAGATATCAATAGAACAGATTAGCTATAAGCCCGATGGGGCTCATCCTTCAAAAGCCTTATATTTCCATATAAAAATAAGACTTACAAATGGAAAACCAACATGCGCACAAAACATTAAACACCATTTTTTTTTTTATAAGCTGCTGGGCTGGAATTACATTCTAATTAACCTTCCAAAGACAATTCCACCGGAGCCCCAGTGTCAAACTACTCATTTCAATATCAATACAACGAGTAAACAAAATGTATGAGTGTGTGTAGTGATTCGCGTTAATCAAAGGAGAATCTTTCAACCCCTTTGCAATATTACATGCATCTACTGTGTGAAACATATAGTCACGTACACTGTTTCAGTAAATATGGCACTAAACAAGACTGCAACACAAAATGGGGAATTCAATGATACACAGTGGTGCCACAAGGACCAAGGTCAGGTATGTGGTCTGAAACCCGCAAACCTGGCTGTAGACGGGAACACAGACAGAAAGTTCTGGACGGCTCCTGTGCTCACCCCGATGAAGTACCCACACCCTGGTGGCAGGTGGACCTAGGTCAGACGTACAACATCTCCTGGATCAGAATATACGCCAGGGCACAGAGTGAGACTATATAGATGTTATTACTGTGCTATATAATTATACGAGTTATTGGTAGAAAATATATTTAGAAATTCGTGAATGGTGAATAAGAAATTGTAAAGGTAAAGCCACTTTACTTAAGAAGGTGTAGGGTTCATGAATACTGACCTTCCGTGATGTTTCGAAACTGTACACTTTCCAAGTGCCTGTTAAACCAGTCTTATATCTGAACAGTATTTTGCTTTTAGTCCAGGATGTCAAACATTACGTGAATTTGGGAGAAAGGACACCTATACCATTGTTGTGTTCACTGTATTTCTAATAAGATGCTTTTCATATATAACTGGCTAAACATTAAGACGTTGTGTATAAGTGTTGACATCACTCACGTGCAAATTTCAATATAAGAATATGATTTTGTACTTAATGACGAACGTCGACCGTTTGGAAAATTATCACCAACGAAAGAGGCATTTTTTTTAACTGTTCTTAACATTTTGACATGCAAGTACAAAAAATATTCTAAGGTTCGGGTATTTGATGTTAGTGATAGAGAACGACAAGGTTACATTAATGGTGATGATTATGTGTATTCTTATAGTGACTTAAATGAGAGATGTAGTTAAAAGCGTATTTAAGCGGGTCAGTTTTTACAACATATGCATGCTGTTTATCGTACTAAGTTTCACTAGTATGTTCAACATTCTTTGTTCAGTGAACGAGAACCTAGTATGATGAAGTGTGACTGCACACCCTCTACGTCCACGTAAGGTAGTTTGGACTGCTATCCCCAGTCAGATGAAAATGAAATCAAATCACTGTACTCAGTGTTAATATATGTGACGTTGTGAGAATCCAGGAGGAGACGCGGTGAACGCAACGTCCAGTGTTATGTGCAGGAAGTGGACCGTTTTGGGGGCGGTAGTGTTATGGTTTGGGGTGCATTTAATGGTCCTGCCCGTTCCAGACTGATTGTCGTTCAAAGAAACCTAACTGGTGCAGGATACAGGGATCAAGTGCCTATTCCAGAGCTTTTGCCATTCATGGCAGCTCATGGCCCAGGTCTGACTTTCCAACACGATAATACCAGACCTCATACGGCCTATTCAACGCGGAATTTTCTTAGGAATGCTGGCATCAATGTCATGGAGTGGCCCTCAAGGTCTCCCGACCTTAATCCCATAGAACATGTATGGGATGTGTTGGGCAGAAGACTCCGTCAAGTAAGGAACCCTCCACAGAATTTGCATGAACTTGGTGCCATGTTGGTACAATAATGGCGACGCATCCCCCAAGCTGTGTTCAGACGCATCATTCAATCCATGAGGAGACGTTGCGTCGCAGTTGTGAACGCTCATGAGAGGGCATACGATTTTTTTACATGCTTTCATCAAGTTGTAACTTACCATTTTTACTCTCTTACATTTCCGTAGCATTTCCGGTGGAACTGGTTACATTATGAACATGATTTTTATGGTACACCGTCCTTAATGGGTACAGATTGGTATAAAATCATTATTTAAAACCTCTTTTAATGTATGTTCAACTTATCGACCTCCAAACGAGTGTGAAGTTTCTTTTTTGACTGAGTATATATTTACAACACCAAAGACAAGGTATATGTTAGGTGAATATATATGGAATGAGTGTCTGTGTTAATTCAGAACTGATGTTTTAATGTTATTCATCATCCAGCTGAATACCGTATGCACTCAACGATAGAAAGAGTGGGGAACAGGACCTGTTATAAACATGATCCCGCTAAACTTATGGCACCGGTGATGAACATCAGATGTGCCAATGTGACGCAAGGACAGACAGTTAAAATCAGTCTCACATTTGATACACAGCTGAGTCTGTGTGAAGTGCAAGTATTTGGTCAGTGTAACATTCCTTTTAGCATCTGTGACCAGTAACCTCTGAATTAAAAAATGCATCTCTGCTCTGTAAGTTTGAAATATATGGTATTTCGAAAGCATGTTATGAATGAAGTTATGGTTTGAATGCTGCAAAGATTAAAGCTCAACTTAGTTGAGGTTTTCGACCGGTGTTTCCGACATAAACAGGTGGTTGCATGTGTTTCTGTGCACAAGGAACAATCAGGTGTTGTTACGCATCCTTCGTCACAGAGAGTCCTTGTATAGGCGAGGCTGTTCGTCAGTTTGGCTCCCGTGTGTCATGAGGAGACACTTGATGATGAAAGGAAAATGCCTTGCCCCACTCTGCAACCCATGAGTGTCTGACGAAAGGATGATAAGGACTCTTCTGGGACAGGAGCTAAGGAGGAGCGCCTATTTTAATTGGTTAATGAGAGTCGCGTGACCACAATAGGTGTCTAATATTGCATGTTGTGCTGCAATACCGAATCTATATTTAGCCAGGGAAAGATCCAGCTATAAATGCATCAGCATCTCGCTGTGTGACAATGAGGTCAACAGCTCAGTTCAAATTGACAGGAGCAGGAGCAAAGGAGCCAATCTTTTAATTGGTTAATGAGTCACGTGACCACAATAAGTGTTTAATATTGCATGATGTGGAGCAATAACAAGGGAATCCCGGGTTATATACAGTTCGTCTGAGTAATCAGAATCACGTGGCCTATGTATAAGAGGTCAGGTCTTTCAACAAAGGGAAAATATAACCAAACATTCCAGCCGTGTTTAAAGGAGATCACAATACCAAAAATTCTCATTGACAGGTTTGAACATGTTCAACCTTGTATGGCTATACATAAGTTTTATGAATCTTATAGTTTTCATAGCACTCAAAAAGGATATTTAACTAGGTCACGTAGAGACTGTTGGCAAGTACTGGCAGTCAGCTGCATCAACTAAACGTTTATGCCTGGTCTATTTAGGCCAACATGCATTTATACTTCTGGCTATAAAACATTACGAGGTTTATTTGCATTTCATTTCTCTATACGTTCGGAAAGAATATTTGTCAGGCATTTATTTTGATACCAAACGTCCAACCTCCTTTTCGGGTCCGACTAAACTGAATCGTATTGCGAAAACGTAAGAAAAAAATGATATCAGTTTACATCACAGTAAGAAGTGGTTGGCTTCATAAGATGCCCATTCACTCCAGCGACATCAAAGGCATAAATTCAAGCGGAACAGAGTGGTGGCTTCCGGTTTGAAAAACCGCTGGGATATTGACTGATGTATCTCATATCGCCTCGGACAAGGACAGAGTGAAATACTTATTCAGTGTAGGAGAATGTCAGAAAATTTCGCAATTAGTTCGCACGTGAACCTGCTTCACGTGGAAACTAATCGCGAGTTTGAGGACTTTCTCCTACTTAAAACAAAGTTCGACTACTTGTTCGTGCGCATCTAATACTATGTTACTACCAAATGCTTGCCATGGTCTGGAAACGTGTACACGCAGCTTAACACGAACAAACTACCGGAGTGTTAATCGCATGAAAATTGATAGCGGCACGTGCATCATTCATTTTTGCTTGAACTGTTGGTTTGTGGGGTTCATAATGGAAACCTCTGGTTCCGATATGGACATTTTATTACGCAAATCACTTTTTTCTCGAAATTCAGAAGTTCTCAATTCTGACTTTGAAGATTTACTTAATACCACTATTTCAGAACCAAAAGACACCCACGTTTTGATTTAAATGTTGACGACATTTCCTCTGGTTCAGATGATTATTTTTGTTTTCGAGCAAGTTAGGCTATTGAAGAAAACTTATATAATAATGAATTGTCTAACAAACGTAAACCATCTGGCCCCCTTCTACAGAAGCAACTGCAGCCATTGGTTCCGGAAATAGTTACTGCTGAAAATAGATCCCGCGTTTTGCCAAACCGTCGAGCAGATTCTGACTTCAGTTAGTTATGTAATTCATGTTATTCTACAAATACTAAAAAACAGAAGTATGTGGGCTGTCAGACTATCAGGCATGGGTAGACGAGAGGAAAGCAAGAGGAGGTCCTAGTGGTTTTGACTTAAATTCAAAAATTTTGGAATTAGCAGTGAATGAAGGTGAATTGAACAAAACATTAATGTATTTTTTTTGACGGAGGTCAGGAATCGGAAGGGTCAAGAATATCGGGGCAATACACTCTATGAGGTTATTGCCTCACTTCAAAACTTTATTCGTCGGAATGGAATTCAAATAAACTTTTGCGAATCTCCTCTATTCTCAGGACTTAGAACTGTTTGGGACGCCAAAATGAAATCTCTAAGCGCGACAGGGAATTGGGCTTGATAAGATACAGGCTGCTGTGATAAGTGTTGAACAGGAGGATGTGTTGTGGAAAAAGGATTCTTCTTCATAGAGATCGTCCTTGGGGTACATATTATGCATTTTCCAAGCTGAAAATGTCCTGTGACAGTTGTATCAATGTTTTTTGAATAAAAAGATTGTACAATAAATAAACTTTTTTATTTATTATACGGCCCCCACCTACGGAGTTACCTCCCGTTGCGCATGCGCACCAACTGGGTAAGCTCCTAGGCCCGTATCATCATTCCTTCTGCTGTCACTGCCGTGAACAGACACGAATGTGCCGTGCAGAGCTGACTTTATACGAGATAAAGAATATGTCTGAGACACCACCTGTATGTATGGTCTTTATTTGCCTAATGAAAGGAACTGTAAAGCTTTGCAGTTGGTTGTTTCATAATTGTGACTTTGTATTAATTATTTACGCTCACTTTCCCGTGGTTTACGCACACGTTGCTCTGCCATGGCGGGAAGTTTAGCGTGCCATGTGGTCGTAATATTGCGTATTGCACCAACTATTCCTTCCCGTGGTAGCCTTCACGTATTTTTCAATGTTTTCTACGTGTATATATGTTGCTGGTACGCCGTTAGCTACATGCTTGCGTGTTTGCTTTCAGGCCTTTACCTCCTGTTCGGTCTGTGGACAAAGCATTCCACGGGCCGACAGGCATGACCAATGTGTGGCCTGCCTGGAAAAAAACCGGCCATGGCGCGAGAAGCGTGTACTATCTGTCTTGGGTTTCCCCGTTGCCCCAAAGGAGGAGGGCAGCTGACACTCTCTTTTATAAAGAGATGCAACAGGCGGGTGGGGAACTCACCCAGGTCCCGCCGTCTAAGACCCAAAGCGGTCTCTTCAGAAGGGAAAAAATCCCACTGGCCAATCCCCCTCTCCCACTACTACTGGTGGATTTGACATGTCATTAATGACTTAATTATTTCAGCAACATGTGGACTCCGTGAAGTCCCTCGTCCAGGAGTCTGTTGGAGGGCTCCGGCGGGAGTTCCTCGCTCACTCTGGTCGGGGGGCGGAGAGTCTGGGGGTGGGATCGCCGGGCTCGGCTCGATCCCTCAGCCTTGAGGCGTCTGTAGACCCGTTGCCTCTGGCTTCGGGTCCGGACGCCTCGGCTGCCCCGGAGGGGGAGGTGCTCCCAGTCCCCTCTCGAGTTGGCGCAGGGACCGTTGAGTATTCCTGGGGTTCGATCCCTGCGCCCTCCGCCCCATGAGGCCGGAGGCACCAGCCTGGTATGCCTCCAGCGTCTCCGGGACCAGGAGTCCGTGCACGCTTACAGGCGCTGGCCGCGGGGCACTCTGTCTGCTCCTCCCTCTCTGTGGTTCCTAGTGCTAGGCCGCCCACCAGGTCGGGGTTCGGGTCCTCTTTCAGAGGAGACCCAGCCTCAGACTCGGGCTCGGGCGCCGAGTCGATGGAGACTGGGGAGGTAGAGGAGCATGAGGGTGCTTTCCGTTTTGCTTCGGCTCTGCGGGAGGTCCGGCAAAGGATTGCCGAGGGCCTACCCCAGGCCTCGGTGCCTGTTGGCAGCTCGGACTCGGCTGAGTTCCGCTTGCCAGGCGAGGCGTTTGCCCCTAGGCAGCCTACGCAGACGCAGCTCCGCATTCTGCCCTCGTTGGTACAGGACGTGGTTGATCCCCTCTTGTCTGGTTCCCGTGTCCGGTTCGACTTGCCGGAGCTTGTACGGAGATACCAGCTTGGGGAGGAATCCCTGTTCGTGGTACCCATCGTGGACGAGTGTGTTTTCACTTCCGTCGCCCTGGGGGGAGGCTCGGCTTCCTCCGGAGCAGCTCCGGCTGCTCGGCAAGGGCGTGTTACTCCACCGTTTGCCCTCGCGGCTTCCTGAGGCATCGTGCGGACCCTCTGAGGAGGTCTACGGAACGCTATGCAGCAGGTCAGGGTGGTGGTCCATGAGGCCTACCTCTCCCTCGATACAGAGGTTACGGCCCTGGAGGGGAGGGCATGCTGGTGACGTTTAGCGCGTGTCGTGCTGCTCCGTCAGCTATCGGAAGTACAGGCCCACCTGGCGCAGCGACTCTTTGCAGTCTGCTGCGTCGGCGGTGATGTCTTGAGTCATGGGGATGTGAAAGCTGTGGCTGTCAACGTCTACGGTGCTGCAGCGACACACAGCAGACCTTGCTGGCCCTCCCATTCCGTCTGGGAGCGACCCTCTTTCAGGGGCACAGTAGGTCATCCTGTCAGGTACTCCCTGTTTATCTCCCGGGCTGGAGAACGTGCGAGCAGGCGGCTCTCTCGCCGGATCCTGGCCCCGCGACGAGTGGATGCTTTCGACAGGCAGATTTTCAGAGTAATCTCCCAGTTGTGCAGATTACGTTCCAGGTGGATCTGTTTGCGTCCGGCGGGGCGCATCAGACACCCGTGTTCTGCTCGAATACGGACCCAGGGGTGTTGGCTGCGGCCTTTCCTGCTGGATTGGGCGGGCAAAGTGCTCTGGGCATTCCGCCCGTTACCACTCATTCCCCGTGTCCTTTCACAGCTGTCCACCCAGCCAGCTCGGCTACTGGCACCGCTTTGGCCGTCACAGAGCTGGTTTCTGGTAATTCTCAGGTTTCTGGCTCAGCCTCCAGTTCCATTACCTTTACTGACGGACATTCTCACTCAGAATGGAGCTACCACCCAAATCCACGGATTCAGTGGGTGGCTTGGCCTCTGTCAGGTCTAGCCTCGAGGCACGCGGAATTCCTGCAGCAGTTGCAGACACAATTCTGGCTTCGGGCGGGATTCGACAAGCGCTTCAGTATGAGGATAGGTGGTCCTGCTATGCGGCTGGTGTTCAGATAGGGGATTGCAGATCCCTTTTCTGCGGATTTAGTCCGAGTATTGAGTTTTGCAAGCTCGCTTGGAAGAAGGCCTGGCGGCTTCTCGACCATTAGGTGGCTACTCCACCGCTATTTCCACTTTTCACACCCCCTGTCGATGGTGCTCTTCTGGGGCAGCACCTCTGCGTACAGCTTTCGCTGGCGCAGAACGGGTTCGACCTGCTCTCAGGCGAACCAGTCCACCTTGGGATTTGTCAATTGTGCTAGATTGGCTGTCCGGTCCTACTTTCTCACACCTATCGGCTATTTCCATTCAGTTGTTAACTTGGAAGGCTGTTTTTCTGGTGGCGGTAACATCTGGGCGTAGAGGGTCGTGCGATTTACATGCTATGTCGTCCGACTCGGCTGACTGTGTTTCACACTGATCGTGTCAGCATTAAGCCTCCGGATACTTACCGCCCGAAGGTCAATCACGCTTTCCATGTGACAGCTCCTATCGAACTTCCCACTCTTACCCAGCCTTCCATATCGGGGACCTCTCCCTCACGAGCACTCACCCGTTGGATGTCCGTAAGACGGCTAAAAGTCTATATCAAACGAACGCAGGGAATCGATGCAGGTACCCAGCTGTTCTGTTGTTACGATTGGCGGAAGGCTGGTGTGCCAGCGAGCAAACAGACTTTGTCTCCGCTGGCTCGTTTCGTGTATTTGTGCCGCTTATCAGGCTAAGGGCAAGCCTCCCCCTGAGGGGTTGAAGGCTCACTCGGTCAGGGCAGTAGCCGCATCAAAGGCTTTTGCATCGGCACTCCCCATTGAAGAGATCTGCTCTGCCGCTATTTGGAGCCGGCCAAGCACGTTTATACGGCACTATCAGCTCGATACACATTCCCGTAATCGTGCGAGCTTTGGCCGTTCTGTTCTCTCCAGTGGACAGTGTCCTGCCACCCTGACCAAGTGAGTCTTGGTTTATTGGTTTGTTTATTGACGCTGCTGTACAATAATGTGTATTATTGACTATCCGCTACTAGGAGCTAACTACCCCCTTTCGATTCTCTCAGGAGTTATTAAGTCGATTGTGAGCGGTTTTGACATTCCCCCCTACGGTGCTCACTAATCGACACGTGGTGGGTGGGGTTTTGTTGACATTCGTACCATGTGCGATTGCCTATGCTAAACGTATGGAGGTCGTCTTTGTGCACAATTCCTCCCTGTCAGTTCCCCTCCCATAATGCCTCTCGCGGAAGCGCAACTGGGACAAGTGACAATTTTTTTCCATGATACGATCGCTATTTGTGTGTGCTTGGACAGAATTCCCTCCTCCCTGGCCTCCGGTCTTTGGGAGTCTGTGTTTATGCATAATATGTACCCCAAGGACGATCTCTATGAAGAAGAATTAACCAAACCTGAAGAGGTTTTCAATTCTTCGAAGAGAGTCGTCCTTGGGGTAGGGCCTCCCGCCTCCCCGCAATTCTGTTCACTGATATATTCAGCAGAAGGAATGATGATACGGGCCTAGGAGCTTACCCAGTTGGTGCGCATGCGCAACGGGAGGTAACTCCGTAGGTGGGGGCCGTATAATAAATAAAAAAGTTTATTTATTGTACAATCTTTTTATTCAAAAAACATTGATACAACTGTCACAGGACATTTTCAGCTTGGAAAATGCATAATATGTACCCCAAGGACGACTCTCTTCGAAGAATTGAAAACCTCTTCAGGTTTGGTTAAATTTTCAGGTGAGGACACCCTCAAAAACTCCTAGACACTCTAGTATATCTGATTGGTTTGAATTGTGCATTAAGAGCTGGGGATGAACACAGAAATCTAAGGGTGGGACCGAATTCACAGCTCTTCCTGACCGATAGCGAAGATGGGTGTAAAACTCTTAGGCACACAGAGGATGTTTCCAAAACAAACAGAGGAGGAACAAAACACAGGCGCATGGAAAAGAAATCAATAAGATAATCCGTCAACAGAGAGCGACCTGAGAGATGCCTAATTCGTCTCTACCAAAAAGTACATGTCACTTCGGTGAGTAATAAATAGCATTACTATCATAATATTACATGTGAATATTTTAGTTTGATTTGATAATGTTGTTTATAAATACTTGATTTTGGTCTCGCTCGCTGCTTAGACCTCACTGGTTATCAACGTACGTTAAACCCAATCTCGCCCTCACTGATATTTGGTACACACAAGAAGGCATGACATGTGCGACTGTCAGAAATAATTAATTCTGTTTTTGTCTTGGTTTATAATATTAGAATTACTGTTACAATGTAGTGGCATTATTGTAAATCGTCATTGAATGGGCAAGATGATATCTATTTCTCTTTTAGGCCCGGAGATGGCAAGTGTTCTGCTTTCTATCTCCGACCACTCAGGTTTGTGGAAAGATAACACGTGGTTTGGTTGACTGTCCTATTGGTAAACATCCTTTGAGAGGAACAGTCGGGCGAATATGCAAACTTGGTGGGTTTGCAGGATTCTACTCCAACCACTCTCTGAGAGCAACAACAGCTACTACATCGTCTCTACGACGCCGGTGTAGACGAACAGCTTACTGCAGAGAGGACGGGGCATAAATCTGTAGCCATTAGGAGTTACAAGGTGTGTTAACAGTTATTCTTTATCATAAACTCGCCCCCAAAAGACGTTTTACATCAATAGTTTTTTGGACGAAATATAATGCCGTCAAAAAATAACTACTTTCAATTATAATTTAGGGGCAACAAATGTTCCACATTTCAAATTTTGGGCCACTTCCTTTGTGCATATCGATTTATGAATAGCAATTCGTCTGCCTAAGATTATTTTATTCAAACTGTCGCCTAAATTTAAGATAGTATGATATGCTTCTGTGAATAATGTTCACGTTTTCCTAACGCAGAGAACATCATCTGAGATGGGGGGCCCGGGTTGATGACATAATACAGAGGAAACGCCCATCTGTCACAGCTGCAGCAACAGCCAAATCCACGACATCGTCGCCCACGTTCTCAGTCTCCACCCCTCCATCCGCCACTGAACACGCCACTGTAGTCCAAGATGGAACTTCTTCCCCGCGAGATCAACTAGTTTTGAAAGATGGTGTGACTCTGTCTCTTAAATTTTGAATTAAAATATAATGTTATTTGTGTTCTTATTGATATGTTATTTTTCCAAACCACTGTCATAATGTTTGCGTTTAACAACCAACTGAATGAGGAATTGTTGAAAACGGTTAGATCCCATTTTCAACCAACCAAAAGCTGGTTACTTAATGACGTCATGCTGTTTCCATCTGCTGTATTTCTGCGATCAGTTTTGGTAACATGAGAACGTTGCATACTATGGAACAGAGACAGCTCGGCTTACTATGAGAGCGTACACATGACTATGGGAGAGTAGACTTTAGTTACAAACTATGGGAACCTTTCCCTTAGTTTGTTTAACTAATAGCTTTTGCAGTTAACATGAAAATGTACCCTTTTGCGACTAACATCCACATAACTTAGTTTAAATAGCTATTAATGTATTTACACGGTTTCTTAGGGTGAAGCCCCTTAAGAATAAAACACCAAACGTGGTCATTAAAGCCCTGAAGAAGATATTTACCCATGTCACTGTACCGAATATAATACGATCAGATAAGGGTCGAGAATTTAATATAGTAAAGTGAGATCCTTTATGAAAAGTCAAGGCGACCACTATTATGTCAATACATGAAATAAAGTGTCCTATACCTAGAGGTGGATAAGAACATTGAAGATAGCCATGTAGAGATAATTTACCTATATACTCCTCACAAAAACTTAAGCGACAAGTATTTTCAGTGTAATATCTTTATCAGTCTCGATAGCGATTTTGCCGACATGTTACTGAAAGGTAAATATTCAAAGAATACATAACCTTTAGTGACTGGGTCTAATTGATTTATCTGATAACATTGACATCACCCGAACACAACCACACTCAGACACATGCAAAATGTGTGGCATGAATATGCTCCACTCTTCACACATGCACCCTGATCGATGTAAACCTACCTGTAATCATTCCTCTGGCACAACTAGCGGGTCCTAACTTCATTTTTATGGATGATAATGCCCGAGAAATATGTTGTTAATTATGATGTTGCTTTAGATCAACATCACACATATATGGACTGGCCTGCAAGGTCACTTTCTTGAACTTCATCCCATTGAACATGCTTGGGACATTATTGGAAGTCTTGTTGACGGTCTCCATGTTCACCTCCAGACCTTGAGCAGGCGTTACAGAGCAAATGGCAGAACATTCCACAACAGCAACTTTAAAGGCTCATTTGGTCAATGTAAAGACGCAGAAGCATGCATTTGTGCTCATGGTGATACATACGCGATTACTGAACACTGCCTCACTGTCCAAAGCTGACTGGATCCTTAATGTTTACATTTTTCTCCATCAGTGCAAGCACATTTTGCAGGACTATACTATGCGGGTACATGCTTTTAATGATGTGAAAGTCTATTATTATTGCTCAATACCATTTTACAAACGCTGTTGCTTCGATCGTGTACATATAGTTTCACCTTTTCCTATTGCATCATCTCCATGAGTTACACAGAATTTCAACCTAAAATGAAAAATAAACCAGGGCCTACAAATTGTTGTTGCTTTTCTTTTGTGAGTGAGTATACAAACAAGGCGCCTCACCTATCGGATTATATTACGAGATTTGAGGAAAGATCATAACGCCAGGCTACATTTGGGCCGAATTTGAAAGTATGACCGCAAACCAAAACTGTGGATAACAACAACTTTTTATTTAGTGAGTCCGGCGTTTACGATGCTGAATTCCTTAATACGATTGTGCAAGAATAATGGAACGCTTGAAGAAGGGAAGTATATATACTTCTGGTGTAAATAATATAAACAAAAACTTCAACCTCATTAACATAAATTGGCTAGGCCGAGCGTATTGAAGCTGAATAGAGTAGACAGCGATGGAAGCCAATGATGTATAGCGATACTAATGGAATATTTATACAGCACAGTTTATACAGTAGATTGGGCTTGGTGGATAGAGTGCATCCTAAGCGGATGGAACCAAGTATCATACCCGGTCTCCGGTTGATGGTAGGCTTTTGGCGTTTGGTCTGGATGGCTTCGGTGCTGGACAAGGTAATGCCTGGACCCGATGCTGGCCATTCAACCCAATATCTTCACTTCGATCCCACCAAATCAATCCTCCTCCTCTACAACTTACAGATATCAGCTTCATGCACAGCCACCCGACACCCCCATCTCACTGGCGCCCGCTGCGCTATCCAAGCAAACACTGGCTTGCCGCTAATTGTTTTGTAATTACGACTCTAGCTATTATATAGACTATAAAGCAACCTAAAGACGATCAATCTCTTTACCTTTCTCACAGTTTGTTTCTCCTCTTTCTCAGTTGTATATGCTCTAATACGAAGATTTGTTTATTTTATCTATATAAATTGCTGCATACTCATTCCATCCTACCCACAGGCAAATCAATACCTCACCTCGCCAACCTAACAGCATGGCCTCACCACTCATGTCTTCCCATTTCCCCACACCCCAACTAAAGAATTTTACTGTAGCTCAAAATCCCACTTTAAATGGACCCCAAATCCCTATAAACTTCGGCCTGACCTTAGTCTCCACAGCACTACCGACCTGCTAAACACCACCCCACCACCCACTAACCCACAATCACCGGAAGGCAAAACCTCCTAAATCAGCAAAAATACCACACATCTCACCTACTGAAAACAAACAATCCAACAAACGATATGTGCCCAAGATACAACCCCCCAATCCCAACCCAACAAACACATCCTCCCTGGCTACTTCGCCAACACACACACACACCTCTAAACCGCGCATATACTCCATCAATAAATTCTGAGACTATGCACTCAAACAACAACAATATTTTAAATACACAATAGCAACTGGAAGCTCTTGGACTTTGAGTTTAAAGATTACATTTCCTGATGTAAATAAACACTCACTGCTGCCCTCAATCCCTTTCAACCCTTAGGCCGGAAACAAATTAGCTGGCAAAGCACTACGGTAAGCGAAATGATCAATGCCAGGGGTTTACTTCACATCGGCAGCCTAGGTAGGAATCGGTGATTGACATCCAACTACTAAGCATAGACATGGCCAATACCGTTTCCAACGCAACCTAAAATCATCACTCGGTTCAAACAAATTGCCAAGCAGGGCGGCCACCCACTTACAATACCCTTTAAACCAAACAACCTTTTCGCCTCGCCAGACACCTTCACGCTCCCACATCACATGCATGGAACATTAACATACAAAGTAGTACGCACCCAATGAGAAAAAAAAAACACAACTGTGTAAATACTGCTACTCATATCATCGCTGGAACTTTCAACACTTACCGTCCGCCCATGCTATGCCCAGAATGCAAAATCCCATCAAACCCTCGCACCCAAACACACTCCCTCCCCCAAAAAAGCAGCTCTCACTCTCACCACACAGGGGCTTAATGAAAATCTTAACAAGCTTGTTGAGTTTATATCCTTTGGCCATACTCCTCAAAGACCAAAGAGACCCCACAGCCCCACCACCACACCATCATAGCTAGCCTCCTCACTCCAGCATCAAAGCCTCTCATGTAGCCAACTGACTCTAAAGCTACCCTAAACCTCCACTGCTCATTTCCATTAAACTACTTCCACCCATGGTCTTTTCTTAAATTATTACTCCAAATTACTGCAACCAGCTTGGCTTTTATTGCAATTGGAATTGCAATGGACTCCGAGCCAAAGGGCCTAAGCTTAGGAGCACTCATTGCCCAAAACAAAATTTTCCCCCAACTAATGGCTTTACTTGGTAAGAAACCAAATTATCACCCAAGTAAAAATGCCTTTAAAAATACCCAGGCTATAATTTCATTCGGAGGATGGACTCCTCATTGGAAATGTCATCCCAGGCCCCCTGCGAGGAGGGAGCCTAGGCATCTTCTATATCAGAACAATTAAACTATACCTACTTTTCCATCTAAGATCTAGAAGTCACCTTATTTAAACATAGCTTAATAATAAAGAAATTTACCATTACTGAAATGTATATAGAAGGCTACACATAAAATCACTACTAACGATTTAAAATACTCTCAATTGCAGCCCATATACCGTATCCACCAGATTTCAAGCACGCTGCCCTCTTGGGGCACAAGACCTTTTACCGATATTAATGGAACCCGACTATCCGGAGCTGGCAAGACCAAGCATTTCGCCTCATAGCTGACAACCAACCCACAAGATATCCTCTCCCACCTACACTCACCTACAGGCGGCCACATAAATCTCATGCCCACACCTAAACTAACGCACAATCTTGTACGTAGGAGGTGCAATGACACTGAGGGCAGTGACCACTGCCCCATAAAAAATCGATACATCACACAACGCTTGTACATCACACCTTTAGTTCAACACAGAAAAAGCAGGGCTAACGAATTTTAGCACCTTAATGGACATGTATCGCCGAGCCGCGAACCCACATTCAACAACAACTACACAAAGCGCCATTATAAAACATCACCAAAAAATGCATTTCCCATAGTGAGGACCAACACACTAAAAACAGTCCCTGGTGGAGCTTCAGATATCATAAATGCAGAAGGCAGGAATAAGGCACATAATAGTCAAAGGGACTGCCAAATTATATTTGGCAAAACTAGCAAATGTACCGGCAACTTATAAGGCGTAAAATCCAACCCGTGGAGAAAATTCTGGTCAGCCCTTGGGCTGAAGCTAACACTGCGGCAAATGTGGAATATTTCAAAGCCAGGGCCTTTCAAAATCATTTCACCCAGCCATCCGGACCTCACTACAAACAAAGATAAATTTAAGCCGGCTGCTTCTGTACTGGTAGCTCCGCCAGCTACCCACCACAGTTCCAAAACACCCACTTAAAAGGCGAACTTACAAAGCCAGCCACTAAGTATGAGACACCACTAGCCTCCGCTCTGCCAAACTTGCCAAACACTGAGCCGCAGGCTAAACGCCAATAAACAACCACATCCCAGCACGTATTACCATCCCACACCCGCATCACGGGCGCTGTCCATGGCCTGAAACAACAAAACGGGCGCTCAGGTATCCATGTGTACGGCAAACTCCTTTAACAACAAACCTGCGCTATGCTAACCATGCCACCCATCAATGCTGCCGGAATAACCAGCGATCCTCACTGCTTTGCACTATGCCACTCTTCAGCAATCCAGCTTCGCTCATACTCTCCGACTTCGGCTCATCCGTCGAACAACTGCACAATATGCGCTCAAAGTCGCCGGATCCTAATCCACGGCTATGCATCCAGGCGATTCACTTAAAGCGTCCACGCCAAAAACGCTCGCCCATTCCATATGGATGCCCAGCCACTTCAACATGCAAAGGAAATAACGCTGGAACACGGCTGCAAACGCCACCCACACTCACCTAGTACATCAACTTTCACACATCAAAACCAGGAAATCGCCAAACCATTAAAATCAAGATAGCGAAACAAACTTCCACTTTATACAAAACACCAACAAATCAACAAGGGGTTAAAACATCCATCAAAACCTATAAAGAAAATTCCTACGCATTTAGCTAACATCAAAACATTGGCGATGCTAAAGAATGGAATTGTATCCTATATTTACTACTTTTTTAATTTTGGGGTCACATACAAGATGCCTAAAATAGCTGGTATCTTGCATCCAATGGGCTGTCAACATGCTTGAAAACATTGGGTGCAATGTTTTTATGAGATATAAGCCTTTAAAAAATTGGTCAAAGTATTGTAATGACTGGCAGGGCAGGTCAAGATCACCCAAACAAACAGGTAATCATGTAATACCCCAATATAAACTGTCCGCAAATTTGAAGACATTAGGTACAACAGTCCATACGTCTCAACGTGCTTTCAGGGTTAAAAGTGTCGTGGTGGCCCTTGAAGATAAGGTCAAGGTCACCCAAAATCAACGAATGTCTGCATAAATCCCACAATGTATGCTATACTTCGATTAGAACATTAGATTTTCAATGACGATGCAATGAACTGGGCATTGTAAAGTTAAAATAGCAAAGAATATGGTGTGCGACCCAGCCGAAAGCCAAAGTCCATGGTCACCTAATCACTAGTATCTATGTAAAATCCCCAATGTTCTCCACCAAATTTGACCATTAAATTTTCTGGCGCTTATTCATGAGATGCTCAGCGTTCGCAGAGTTTGAAAAGTGGTCAAAGTAGCCTTGAAAGTCGCGGGTCAGATCTTAAATCAACCTGGTGTCTGCAATCTCAATGCTGACTGTCACGGAAATTTAGCAGAGACATTGGGTACAACAGTTCATCAGATGTCAGCGTTAACAAGGAATGCGGTGGCGATGCGCGTGCGACTGTCTTGAGACCGGGGCGCTTAAGCTGAATCATAGTCCCCGTTCCAGCAAAGAGGGGACCGCGTTAGACAACTACCTTCATACCTCAAAATGCCATAACAATGATATGCATCTCCTGCTTGATCGCTTTCATCCCCAACATAGCTGAAAGCCTATACTTTTCATTCCTGATTCTAACATTGCCGCCGTAGATCCCCTAAACAAAATTACAAACTTCTTTTATACAGCACTACTCTGTTTAGAAAGGTCTAAATTCACGTCCATAGCGCTTGAGTTTATCCTCTCCGACATAATTAAACACCCGCGCCGCACCTCAAAACAGCTACGATCCCCTTAGCCTCTCGGTCACGGCTCACCTCTACAATAACAGCCCTCAAAGCGCTATATCGACGGTAACGCACTGATGCTGGCGAAGCAACCCTGCCATTAAAGAATTGGAGGATATCTATATTTGCACTACTTTTGATCACATACAAGATGCCTGAAATGACGAGATGCGCAATCATCAATGTGACTGTCAACATACTTGAAGAATTTGGGTGCAATGTTTATGGGATAATAAGCCTTTAAAAAGATCGAAAAGTATTGTCAAGGTCACCAAAATAAACTGGTTTCCTCGTAATCCCAATGTATGCTGTCATAGTGCGAAGTCACGGAACAACTGTGCAGGATCATCAGCAAACAGTTCATCAGATATCAGCGTTGTTCGCAAAATCAGGGCTGAGACGTCAAATGCTGTTATAGTCCCCGTTCCATGTTGTGGTGGGGACAATAAAATAAATACTCAAAGTGTTTAACCCACTTGCCAGAAGTCTGGCTATCAAAGCAACAATTTATCGCCATTATGCCACTTTATAAGCGTCTACAAGAGACCTTCTATTAAACTTACATCTAAGAGATTTGGACCCCAGTATATCAAAATTTATACGCCTTAATGTTTATCCTCAGAGACCTTAACTCTCATCATCCAATATGGGGCGCAAACCTTACACTGACTATAAAGCTACGTCCATCGGCATTTGGAGCAGAAAATAACCTAATTACACTAAATGACAATCAACCCACTAAGATGCCCTCCACTTCAAATCACCAACAGCCAGTGGCCTTAATCACCATTATACAAATCTTGTTTATGGGAGGTCCACTGGGCACCTGGGGCAGTGACCACTGCCCAATCAAAATCTCCATATCCGCACTGCTTGCACCCCAAACACAAACCAACCACAGCACTACACCCCACCCCTCCCACAGAACCAGTATAACCTACACAAAGCAGATTGGAACAAATTAGTCAAACTAGCACCAAACAGTCGACTCATGCATAAACAATACTGAAATTACAGAAATACTAACACTTCTCTCCACCAACACCATCGCTGACATAGCGCAAATGGCGCTACCCACTTTTAGGACTAACCCTGCACCAAAACAGTCCCATGGTGGAGCCAAGAATTGTTAGCCAGAAAAGGCAAAGCCTCAAATCAGTCTAAGAGGTTAATTAAAATTGACTAAGCTAAAACTCAGAAATATTACTAAACAACTCATCAAAGAGCTGGCAAAAAAGTACCATTGGAACCAGTTTTGCTCAGCCTGAGGCTAAATCAACGCTAGCTCCGGAAAATGTGGAAAAATTTAAAGCTATTCAGGGAAATTCCAAAACAATAATCCAGCCAAACCAAGACCTATACAAATAAAGAAAAAGCCAACACAAGGTTGCCCACTTCTTGGTAAAGCTCCACCAACTACCCACCGCACTCTTCCCGAAACACCATTAAAATCTACCCCAATGCTCACCTGAACCGCTCCACACACATCTACCATAGAAACAAAGGTATCAGCATTCAGCAGACTCAAAGGCAGCACTCCAAACATAAAAACACAGCCTCAGCCCCTGGTCCGAACCAGCATCACATACACCATACTAACAAACTACGCAAACATGCTCAACCTTACACTCACGGCATTTGTTATTCAATCAAATCCTGGACCACAGGTAACTTGCACCCACTCTGCGCCGAAAAACAGCCAAGGTTGCCAATCCTAAAAGCCAGAACCTATTAACTCCCCAGACTCGACCAACCAACCTCATTAACTACCCACTATGAAAACACTAGGAGTCTATAGTAAACAATAAGACTTCGAGCACTAGGGTTACTCACCAATCTAATCATGGGATGAAGAAACTTCCACCAAATCGGCAAACTCTAAGATGCAGCTATAATTTGGAACAAGACATAAAAGGTAGCACAGGCACAAAACGGTAGCGGCCGCTATTGTGACTTTTAGCAAAGCATTCGACGTAGTTTTGGCAACAGCCTAATCCAAAACTCGAAGAAATACAATTCCGGTGATATTTCATCAGTACATTTCCACAACTAACGAGACAAATAATTGTAAAATCTCACGGCATCTCAGAGACTTTTATCCACTAGAAAATGTCGGAACCCCAGGGGAACCTTAATATTCCCAAACTATTTAACTTTATGATTTCATGAATTTCGGAAAAGTGTGAAATACATGCACACTAAACTTTTGAGACATCTCATTTGGACGACTCTACTTAGGGAAACCAAATACAATCAAAACTCAAAGAATGTTAACCCATATCCAACACTGGGCCCAAAATGGGGATTCCATATCATCAAAAGTGGGCATCTTATTATTCGAAATCAAAGTACAAATTACCCAAACTACACCTTAATAACCAAGGAATTAAATTCGAAAAACCAAAATTCCTAGAGATTAACTAACTTTGATTCCACATGAAGGATGGACACCCCACATTTAATAATATGGTCAACTCCTGTCAAAGATCTAAAATCGTAAAGAATATCAGTGTAAATTTTCGCTTCAAGTGCAGGCTCCGACAAACATATCAACATATATGAAGCTCTTATCAACATACAAAGTCAACTCCTATCTAGCTATTATAAAGCCCTTAAGCAAGCCCTAGGACTGGCACCTCCATAACACTCTTCTCTCCCTTTGGGCATCCCTTCAATCAAAACACAGTTAATCAAACGCGCTCAGTTACTGGGCTCAGGATGGCTTGCGGCTAATACTTCTGACTAATTACAACCAAATACACTAACACCAAAAATCAATGAAACCCTCAAAATTTTAAAACAATCCCAGCAAAGCCCTTTACTCAGCACCTTAACAATCTGCTTCACTCACAACAGCTATACCGCACCTCCCATAACAAGCTACATTCGACCAAGGCTACTGCCATAGCGACTGCACCTGGTGGCGAACTTCAAAACCTCCCTAAAAATACTGACATTCACGCAAAACAAATCTCATCCAAGCCCATATTGAATTTAAGAGCTACCCCACCACACCCACATATACACAGGCGCATCCATCGGTACAAACAAACACTTACACAGGCATGAAGCATACCTCTTCGCCAAACACCCCCTATAACAACAAACCTCCACTATACAAACCACACCAATAGCGGCCAAGTTAAGCTTGGCTTCATCTAACTGCACTCACCCCATCTACTTGCCCTATAACTTCCTAATACGATTTACCTTAGTCCAGGGGTTTAATTTTCGCGAGGCCAAATTCCCTAATAATTTTCGTTTTCCCTGACCATTTAAGTGTAAAACTGGCCTTCTTCCTCCTTTCAGATTAGTCATACCTGTTCAGATCTTCCTTCGCACATATCATAGAAATACACACAATATTTGTTAATTTATTACATTAACCAAAACATTGATATTTGTGATGAAGAAAGTGCCTAGCTTGACTCTCCTGCCACAATGTTACGTAATACTATTTAGAAACATTTGACCGTGACCATTAATATGCGTTACATTCTCGGGTGAAGTCAGTAATATATCATCTAAAGGCACATTTTTATATTAAAGGCTTTTTGACAAAGGCATGGTGTGAGAACTAATGATTTAATTGAATTGTTTTCATTTCAAAATTCAGGAACACATTTCTTGTGTATCACAAAATGTTGTAATTATAAAGTGTTGGAAAGAATAAACATACAAGATGTAACTTTACATTCAGTACAACCAGCCAACTAAATTAGAATATTCAGCCTTCCAGTTTGTGAATAAACAACCAAATGTCAGAACATGGGCCATATTATAAACTATGCTGTGCTTTAACAATGAAACTTATATGGAGTATTTTTGGCCAATATGGGCTTTCACAATTTGCAAAAACCTCATAGCCATCATACTATTTGCTTGATATTTTGGAACATTATACAAATAGAATGAAGAAAATATGTTAACGTAGATTATCTTTTGAAGGGTGGATCATTTGCCTATAAAATGTTTTGAATGGCAAACAATTTATCTATCGTTAATCCTTTGCATGCCTATCTGGGATTAGTGTTTTCCATACCCAAACAAAGAGTCATTAAGAAGATGTCAATCCCCAACCCATACATATATGAAGAGCAAATCATCTGACAGTTACTTAAAGTTGAACTTGTTTTTTTAGACAAATTCAATATGTTTCAATGGAAATCAAGAAAAATGGAATGGGCAAAATCTGTAAATAGCAAAGGCACCACTTTAGGTTCTGTTTGATATATCTGCCAAGTTTTGTTGAAGATATTAAGCGGTTTTCGAGGTTGTGCTCGAGGAAACAAAGCCCACCACTCCCTTTTAAGAACAGTCTAAGCGTTTTAGCAAGAAAAATAAAAATGACAAAAATATGTAAATAGTCAAAGGCACCACTTTAGATATCTGCTTGAAGGTTTGCTTAAAACATTGAACGTTTTAGGTTATACTCTGGAAACAAAATGATTATGGATGGGCCAGGACAGACCAGGCTGACCAAGGCATCGAATACCCCGCATTCTTGCTAAGAAAGCTCTTATCAAATTTATGTCGTTTCAATTTTGGAATTTTAACCGGGAAAATATGGCATTTTGTTGATTCACAAATCAACCCGATTTGGCCGCTTCATAGAATCTCTGTTATGTCACCCAGGCGCAGAATTAAGAATTCACACATTATGCTGATTTAAGAAAACAATACGCTACCAAATAATTATCTGTAAAATATCTTAAGTGACTTTGACTTGAACTTTCTATCCTCCGAGGAATGAAAATGTAATATTATGTAATCTAGGGCTTTGCATATTCACGAAAACATGCTTTTTATGCTTAAAAGCAATCTTCTTATCTGAATTGTAATTTAAACTTTCTGAAATGTCATGTACTTTGGCTTTGACTACTACCTGATTCAGCGACCTTCTGAGTGTGGCACCTGACCAAAACCCTAAATTTCCCTGACTTAAATTCATTCCTGACTATTCCCTGACTTTTTAGAAACATATCAAAATTCCTGACTTTTGAAGCCGCATTTATTGGGAGCCCTGTTGGTACTGTCGAGCAACTTCGAGCTTCGGTCGCGGCGACCATCACGAAAATATCGTCACCACAAGAAGCTCACTCATTACAACAATTAAACAAAACTATAACTTTAATGCTGGATCCCAGCACACACACAACCAGGGGTAATAACGCAGCGGATGCTGCGGTAATTCGCCTAGCCTCCTCCCACCATTAACCATGCATCCAAAATCGAAACCGAAACAACTCATTTAAATCCACATGCTTAACCAAAGGCTTATTTACACAGCGTAAGCACAAACAAATCCGCTGGGTCGTCCATCGCAACCAGGCCTATTAATAAAACCCCTCCCTACTCAAACAACAAACACACAGATTATATACTTATCCACGATTAAATACTGAAAAATACCAACCTTAACCACCCACTATATAAAACAAAGTAGACACACAGATGGACTATGCATACATTAAACTGCGAAACAACATAACATATATTTTGCACTGCCACCTGCAACAAACAAACATTACCCAGTTACACGGCTCTGCAAGTAGTCCCAACAATATTCACGCTTCTACTCAATCCACAGCACTATTCAAGCGTATAGCGCTTTCCTCACAAAACTCAAACTTAATGCCATAAAATTTAGACCATCCCAAACGACAAATTCACAATACAAACTTAACCTAAAAGCGAGATCTATCTCTCCTCTCCCCTCACCAAATACGGAAAAGGTCCAAATTCACGTTTCCCAAAGCGCGGCCGTCTTCTCACGACATCGCTTCATTTTAGATCCGGATCTCTATCTCCCACAATAGCAACCAAAATAAACCCACCTCCACACCCAGCCGGCTACTTCCAACCGCCTAACAAACATCTGACATCTTCACTGCCCCTCCGGCCTCGGTACGCAATCATCCAGGCCAGGAAACCGCCAGTATTTTAGGCTTTATTGGCCACGCGCAACCATCAAACTCTTGTGTATATAGCCATCGATCAAACTTTCACTGAAATCAGACTCTCATTATTAAAAAGCGAAGTTTTTCCTTCTCTATCATTTTGTATATATGCTCACTCATTACCTTTTATTTACATTTGTTTCATATTTACATACCACCCGTCTAAACCATTCCACTACCCCCTCCACTCTCCCCACCCTCCTACCCATTTGCGTCCCCTCTCCTGGCATCATCGCTTTTCCACCCAACCAAGAGATTCCCGCCCCTAGCATCACCTCATCATATAGACCCCATCCCCATTGATTTATTGACTATGACGTGATTCTACCCTCTGACCAACCGGTCATACTGCCCCATTACATACCAGCCCCACCACAGCAACCTTACGTCAAATCCGCAAAACGTTCACACATCACCTACTGAAACGTCAATCAAGCCAGGAAACAATCGCGTGAAGCTACCACCCCAAGCCCAAACCATCGATACATTCTGGCATTTGCCGCAACACATGCCCCTCAACCACCTTACTCAATTAACCTGGGATTTGCATTATGCCTCAAACAAAATTAAACAGTGAAGATGATACCATAAACAATTCGCGGCGGGCTTCAAAATTTACGTTTGCTGACAACCAACAGCTCAACAACGCACTCCACAAATACTTGCGGCTTATATGATGGGAACAAATCCAGCTGGCGAAATTACCAGGGTGGCAATCATCAATACCAAAGTTGTTACATACCGCATGAAGCCGCGACAGAAACTAAGAACGGAACCTTCACAGCAGTTACGCTCTGACTTTTGCAACGCCATCTCCGCGCCAACCCAAAAGATCTCAATTTACGTGCAATCAACAACAGACAACCCACCTCAATACTGTTGAAAGCTTGCCCAAACAACCTTCCTCACATTTGACGCAACCACTCTTCAACCGCCAGGACGCTCACATTACAAAAGGTTCCACCCAGATTAAGCAAAACTTCCCTCAACAATGTAAGGATTCTGCTTCTCGTTGCACTCACTTATCAACGTCCCGTCAATCGCCCATACCCAAAATCACGGGTGGGACCTTCCCCGCGCAGATAATTTCATCATCGTGCATTCATTGCGAGGCCATATCGGCCACAAAGGCTGCCATACCGATAAAACAAAACCGCCACTTCAACAAATGACATGAAACCAAAGGCCGAACACCTTGGTAAACGCTTTTACTAATGCACCACTTCATCTCCAGTCCCGTCAATATCTCCACTTTTTTTCCTCTCCTGACGCTCATGTTCTACACTCACCCCACTTACTTCGAGCCACGTACTTTACCCCAGAATACCTACCACTTTCCCTGTTTTCCATTGCTTTTCCGACCACGTACCCTGAAGCTCACCATACACCCGAAACTGCCTTTGAAAAGACAAAACACATGCTTTGAAACTTTGCCAGAACCTTTAACGCTTTGGCTTTATTGCCACGCTCAACACAGTAGGCGTATGCGCGTATCAAAGCCATTGCTTCTTTCTCACCACAAAGATACAAACCGACAATAAAACAGGCTAAATTCGGATTTATCATTGCAGCTGCCAGCAGCCAGGAAATCAGCGAAGCCAAAACTACCCGCTCACGTAAGTCAATTTATACCACAAAGGCCATGATCCTCTCGTAAGCCCATCAAAAGGCCATTCACCAGCCTCAAGCTACTTGCGCTTTCGATCGGCTGTTTCAGATTCATTGCCCCACCGTGGTGTGACCAAACTTCAATTGCGATGACAGCGGCTTTCCGTTGATTCGCGGATCCTCGGGCCTCATGGTCAAGGCCAGATATCATTGCCCATAACAAAGATTTCGCTTCGTCTTGCTGCGATGCAAGAGCAGTTATCCCCCAAAATGCCTTCAGGCTTCCAGATTTCGTAGCACCGATTCGGACCGGACTGCTGCCAACCTTCAAGTACTGGGCCCCATGGATTGTGGTATAGCCCGGG